>NW_027551566.1:2143823-2149033 GCF_008692635.1 Crocuta crocuta
TGGGGGGGGGGGAGGGAGGAGGAACTGGAGACTCATATTCTTAATATTGATAATTTTGTTATGTTTTCAAATGGAAAGTTTTTGCTTTTTTACCAACAGATATGAATTCAAATGTGCATCTAATCGCTTATAAAGAGCATTCTGTTTTCACATAATGAAACAACATATGTTAAATTCCTAAGTGTGCCTCACTTTCTAGATCCTAGTGTTTGATGCTATTTTTCCAATATGTTCTCTAATGTTCTTGCCCTTTGCCATTAGAAGTCAGTGAGTATATATTTAGTGAGCCTAAAAATCCATTAGACATTTTTAAAATTCACCATGACAGTTGAATTAAAGAGATACTGAAGTTTTTAAAATCCTTTACTTGAGTCTACCAAAGGATTTCCAATTCTGCTGCCACTCCCATGAATCTCAGAGCTGTGTTTATTACTAATGTCAGTTCTTTCACTTTCTCCTATTCCCACTCATTTTTATGAAATGTGGGTGAAACATTATATCTGAATAATTGCACAAGGAGAGAAATGGGGACACCACTGAGTCTGAACTCTTGGTCAGTAGTTCATGTCTGCATGTGACTAATAAAATGCTTTCTCATTAGCTGATAGTCCAGAGGCTGCCCTCGGCATCCAAAAGGCAGTTTGGGACAGCGACAGATAACATGCAGAAGCACAGGCTGGTCAAAGGCACACAGAAGATGAGAGCCATTGGTCCATTATTCCCATTCTTGGTGACAACTCTGCAGAATATTGCAGATGAAGAGAATGAAGCTGAAGGAAGCAGGGGGCTTAGCACCCACAGCCAGAGCAGGACCAGGATGGGAGTCCAGGGCAACCTGACCCTGAGCCCCCTCCCCGCCCTGCTGTTTCTCACTGGTCCATGCTTTTGACCTAAGAACAGGAGGCCATCAGAATTACACAGCTTTAAGAAAATTAAGCCATTCCACCGAATTTTAGCCTATCCTATCATTATTCTTACCAAGAGGATCTTAGCCCTTTTAAACCTTGATTTTATGAAATAAAAATGAAAGCAAAACTATTGTAAATTAGAATGGAAAGATTCCCATTTTGATACCACGTGTACATCACTTATACCTAAATACATGTGGCTTCCAAATTAAACAGCAATGAAACCATTAAGTATAAATATTCTCAATAATATCATAGCTCACAACAGAGTCTAGCTTAAAACCAGGACTAGATTGGTGTGACTCCTTGTGCTTTTACCTTGATGAATAGTTGAGGGCACAATTCCATCACGGTGATGTCGCTAGTCTTGCAAAAAAGACACTGATTTGTATATGTTGAATATATTTAAATTCTACCTCTTTCAAAAAATAGATTTGAAGAAACGTACAGTAAAGGCATGTGTACTAAGAAAATCAAAGCCAAAGAAATATGGATTAGGCATAACGACGTAAGGCTTCCCAATGGGGGCCACGGAGACAGAAGCAGGGGTCCCCTTTAACTACTGCTGAGCTCTGAGCTGCACTATAATACATAGCCATCCTGTGTCCTCTGGATATCCTTGTTCCAAAGTCCTCAATTACTATTAGTGGGATTATACTGTATCTAAACTGGAAAATGTAACAGATCATCCTAAGGAAGTATATTCTTAATTGCAAAATTTTAAGTTCCAGATAACAACAAATATTTATAGCAAATTTTTAATATCAAAATAGGTTTTTATTCTACCTATGAGTCAAAAAATTTCTTTTGCATGGGTCTACAAGTCCAGGTGTAGCAAAGGCTAATTAAGTGCCCCTGCACCCCAAAAGTTTCAGGTTCAACGTAGCTGAAAAAGTAAAGAATTAATTAGTGATAAAAGGGAAAAACTTATTTAAAAAATCATATTAACGCCCATGTTTTCTGAATAGCTGCTTCTGCTAAGCCTTTTAGTTTAAAAAGCTCTAGTACCTGACATTTTGCATCTCTGTTTTTCTGTAAAGATAAAAGGAATCTTGAGAGTCTCATTCTCAATAATGCACTTAATATGTGACAAAAAGGTTTCTGTTCCATTCATTTCCATGGCCAGGCATTTTCATATTGTTGCCCCACTGTCATTTCATGCTTAACCCTTTGTAGACTCATCCGGCCTTCCTCAGCCCCTGGAATGGTTCTGGGATCCAATGACCTCAAAGGCTTTTTTGTGTATTGGATACTTCTACTCACATTGGCCTTCTTGTTACCATGTTGCAGACTTGTTGCCCTGATAATCCAGCTCTCCTTGCAGGCTTGTTTACTTGTGATCACTATGTAATCATTCATTTTATGGAGGCTCATTAAGGACTGCAAACCTCTGTCCCAATTTAGCGTCATTCGAGCGTAGGTAGCATCCATCTGCTCCACCCGCACTGTTTAATTAATGAACTTCGTAATGTGTTCTTTGCCTGTGAAAAGCGCTCCATCTTCTCAGGTTATTGAATGGGACTTGCATTCCACATTTTCCTTGTTGAGATTCTAGAAAGCCCGCCCTGATAGGTGCTAATTATGGAGTCCACAAACTTCTGTTAAGTCTTAACTTGAAAGCAAATTTACGTTTTCTTTCATTATATGTTCATAAACCCAAAGTCAGATCCCTTTTAAAGTAAGTGAATTAGTTTTTATAATTTCTTTCTCTTAAGTAAGAGTAAAGATTCAAATTTTTTAAAAAGCTATCTTTATTTTGAGCTTTTCCATTCTGAAATCAAGGTCAGAGAAATGCTTGAATGTCAAAAATAAAATATCATTATCTTTTTCTAGTATCTCCTTTATGTAATTGCTTAAGAAATTTTTTTAACATGGATTTTATTAAAAGTAATATAACAACTGAATTTGTTTCTTCTGGAGAAATGGTCACACTAGGAAAAATATTCTTAAAACTTCCATATCTGTTTAATTTTTAGTTTGTTGTAAAATTCTGTCTGGACTTAGAGGTGATTTGTTGGTATTGATTCAAAGACCTGATAAATTTGATATTTTACGATGCATGGTGTAAAAGTAGCCATGTTCATTCAAAAAATCGCTTACAAACTAAAACCAGGTGTTTAGTCCTGAATTTTAAAAATAATACCTATTGTTCATGTGCCTTTTATTTTTTTTAATCTTTTAAAATTTTTACTAGAGAAAGAGCATGTGCACAAGGTGGGGGGGACGACAGATAGAGGGAGGAAGAGAGAGAGAAGGAGGGGGAGAGAGAGAGAGAAAAGAGAAGAGAAAAGAAAAGAAAATCTTAAGCAGGCTCTTCTCTCAGCACAGAGCCCAACATGAGGCTCTCATGACCCTGGGATCATGACCGGAGCCAAAATAAAGAGTCAGATAGATGTTTAACCGACTGAGCCACCCAAATATTCTTCATATGCCTTTCTTAAAAACTATTTAATATTGGTGGAGTTAAACTCCACTCTACCCTGTCAGTTGTTCCTAAGTCTTAGAATTTCTTTCAATGCTAACACAGGTTAGAGTCCCACATTCATATTGTATTTTTTTTAATGTCTATTTATTTTTGAGAGAGAAAGACAGAGCACAAGTGGGGGAGGAGCAGAGAGAGAGAGAGAGAGAGATGGAATCCAAAGCAGGCTCCAGGATCTGAGCTGTCTGCACAGAGCCTGACGTGGGGCTCCAACCCAGGAACCATGAGATCATGAACTGAGCTGAAGTCAGATACTCAACCAACTGAGCTACCCAGGCATCCTTGTATTTCTTCTTTTTTTTTTTTTTTATTTAATTATTTTGAGAGAGAGGCAGTGCAAGGTAGGGAGGGACAGAGAGAGGGAGAGAGAGAGAGAGAGAGAAAGAATCCCAAGCAGGCTCCACACTGTCAGCACAGAGCCTGATGAAGGGCTCTAAGCCATGAACTGTGAGATCATGACCTGAGCCAAAACCAAGTAAGATGCTTAACTGACTGAGCCACCCATGCGTCCCTCATACTGTATATCTTCATCACAGTATTAGCTCTTTTCAAAAAGTATTTTCCCTACTCCATCAGAATTGGAGGAGAAACTATATTTGTGTTACCATTTAACAATTATCAAGTTAATAAATTTCAAAATCAATATTAGAGTTGTTCCAAACTATGTACCCATGCACAGTGAGCATGCAAACAGAAAGGATTAAGAGGTGGAATAACTGTGGCAAAAGGCAGCTAGAATGCTGCTACAGGGTGCTCATGTGTGAATGCATGGGTTTGTGACCTTTGGAAGAGCATCACCCTTTACTGTCCCCCCCCCTCCCCCGCCGAATCTTTGATTGTAGTGAGGGACAGGGTCCCCTCCTCGGAGACACCATTGATAAAGGGCAGGGATCCTCCGACTCTGTTGATGTGGCCTGATTGGCAACTGTCCATTCCCATCCCCTCTAGTGGTGCTCTGAAATACACTTTATAAAGATGAGGAAACGTGAAAGATGATTGTGGGATGAACACACCACTGCTTTCTTTAAATTGACTTGAAGCAAATGAAATTGCTGATATTTGACTATTTGGGGCACATTCATGTAGTTCAACCTAATTTTTTGGATTCTCAAAATGTGTATTATATATGAATATGAACTCCATTAACTGTAAAGAAATCTGCATCCATGGGGGAGTGGGCTGTGAAGGGGGTTTAGCTGCCAAGCAGGACATCTGCTAGAGCCCAGGGCTGTGTCTGGGAGGCCGCTCGTTCCATAGAAGCCTGAGTGTCGATGTCACTGTATCTTGAACCATTTTGGTCTCTCTCTGAGACGATCCTTTTCCTTTAGCCTTGTATTTGCGTAGCTGGTTTCTCTGGGCGTTGTGCCCAATGAGTGTTATTTTATTATTGTTATTATATACAGTATCTCCAACCTGTTTTGTGATAAGGGCTTTAAAAATCAATTCAAGAAAAAGGTTTATAACCTGCCACCATATGTGTTTAATGTAAAATTGGCTTAGAATTGTTTTTCATTTCTCTAAATGGGTCTCACTTGTTTTTAAATGAAACCCTCAAAATGGAGAGATTGAGAAGAAACAGAAATCTCAAATTTTGTTGTTTTATAGCTCTCCATTCTTAACTGTCCACTCCTGCCAGCTAGAGATCCACACATCCATGCAAAAACCAAAGGAGCTCACACTTTGATTTCTATTACTAACATGTAGTTAAATAAGAAGATAAAACTTGACTGACCACAGCTCTTGTTGAAGGGTGGGGAATGGTCCCTCAGCAGGAGAAATGATACTTTTTTTTTTTTTTTGAAATTTAATTTTTTTTTTTT
>NW_027551566.1:2149195-2221550 GCF_008692635.1 Crocuta crocuta
AGTATTCCATGGTATAGATAAACCACATCTTCTTGATCCATTCATCTGTTGATGGACACTTAGGCTCTTTCCATGTTTTAGCTATTGTGGAGAGTGCTGCTATGAACATTGGGGTACCTGTGCTCCTATGCCTCAGCAAGAGAAATGATACTTTTGACTCTAGGAAGAAAATGGACTTTGCTTGTAAATTCAATCATTAAAATATATATATATATTTCCCCCCACCAAGACAGATGTACATGGCTCAGGGCTAGTAGGCTCCATCAGTTTTGGCTGTGTCATGATTTCAGCTTTTCAGAAAATACCTATAAATTCAGACCTTTCTTACAGTTTTGCCAGTTTTTCTTTTCAAGAGTATACTTCTTATAGGCTTGTCTCTAAGAATGGTAAAGGCACTGGACAAGTTGATAAAATCTATATATATAGAATTAAAATCACACTGAAATGTCAGTCTTAAAGGCCTGGTTGACGGTTCAAGGTGATGAAAGTATTTTGGTGCTGTGCAAGGGAGGCAGCTTTGAGAAGCTCTTCTCACATATCCCTGCCACAGAGCCATGGGCAAGGTAGCCTTGTTGGGGAATAGGGGTCATTGATGGGTCTTTTTTGTGTTTGGTTTGTTTTTTAAAACAAAACTTTTCTGGAGCAGCCCTTTCTGGGAGATGTGTCAAGACCATGAGCTGAGCCACAGCCAGGATTAGGTTAAAGGCTCCCCTGAACTTCCGATTTGAGCCACAGAACAAGAGTCACAGAGTGGCCCTCTGATCCAGAGCCATCCTGTGACCAGTATGTTTGTCCAACCACCTGGCCTTCTGCCATCCTGACTTCAGCCCTTTGGGTGTAACAGTCTTCTCTGTCTTCGTGAACTTCCTCTCAAATCTCAGACCCTCCTGGGATAACCAGACATTACATTAGAGCTTCTCAAACTGGGAAACCAGGTGACAAGCCAGTTATAGTTGAGTCCCATGAGAAGCCTAACGCATCTTTGCAGACCAGCAGCAACACTTGGTGTTTAATGTAGAGGTCGTGCCCTCCCATCCTGTGCCCCTGCGCAGAGGGGGAGGACTCCAGGGGAAATGTCTGTGTCATCTGCCATCACCCTGGTTCTCAACCCACAAGGGGAGCTGCAGTATAGACTGTTCATGATCCTCAGGACCCCCCTGCACAGATCTGGTGACTTGGTTTGGAGTAAGGCTTAATGAAACCTGATTAATCACCAGGTGATTCTAATGTACCTCAAGGAATGAGAGTTGCTGCCCAGAGGGATTCATGGACACCCAAGGAATAGGAAGAAAGGCCTGCTGCTGCTTTGTGGGGGAAGGGGTCAGGAACCTGCATGATTTCTTTCTGAGCCGGGAGGGGCAGGTAATGGCAGACATCTATCTGGGGCTCAGCTTCTGCTGGACACTGTACTAAGAATTTGTGTAGGATCACTGCTATCACCATTCACCCATGAGGAGATGGAAGCCCAGACAGGTGGGCTGACTTCATCATGAGCACACAGCTGAATGAGTGGTGACGGCAGGAGTGGAGCACCGACAGTCTGGCTGCAGAGCCTGGACTCCACCCACAAGCACATCCTGTGAGACAAGGAGAAGCCTGACAGGCAGGAGGAAGTTGGGGACTCTGGGATGCTGGCTGGAACCTTGGAAAGATACACAGAACCAGCTTCACAATCTGGGCACCTGTTGTGGGACACCCAAAGCTCAAGAGGGACCCAGAGATACATGGAGAGGAAAGTGGAGATCGGAAGGCATCTGGAGACACCATTTTATAGTTCCCCGAAAAGTAATTCAGTGTCAGAAGAGTTGCTGCCTGGATTATCTCCATTCCAAGGCATCTGTTGGCCAGAAAACCATCTCCCTCATTTCTACCCCAAAACATTATTCTTCTGCATCTTTCGTCATCCAAAAAATGAATGCAACTCCCTTCAAATTACATCCGTGCGCCACTGCAATTTTATAAACCCTTGTAATATTACTGTCTTACCTTTTTAGACCTTTGTGAATTGATCAAAGGGTTAAAAGTATAAAAACTATTCAGCTTTAAAGAAAATGTAGATATTAATGTTATTCTTTAATCTATAATAATGAATGGTTTTAGTCAGAATGCTTTAAATGCAGCTATTGTAAAATCCCTGCCCTTGTATCAGTGGTTAAGTATCATGGCCCATTGAGATAGCTTTAAAAAGTTCAAAGGCTATGTATGCTAGCATATCTTTGTCTCCTCGTCTTTTAACTGTAAAGAAAAAGATGTCCTTTTTATCAAGCCTTAGCATTTCTGTGAAAAATGAAATTGGGTTCAGTTTGTGCATAGATTTTGAGAGAGATTAAAGTGGACATCACACAATTTTTCTCCATAAAAGGCTGCCTTTGATGTGCTTTCTGTCTATTCATACAGAAGCGTCAGCCATTGTTTTTGAGCTGCAAAAGAGCGTCCGCTTGTCACCAGCACATTCTAATACCTTTGTGTTGGAGCCTTGTTCAAGGTGGATCTTATAATTCAGAGATAATGTTACTAGAACCGTACATTGTGACGAGACACCAGCCTGCCTCGGGAAGATAAATGCCAAGGCAAAGCCAAAGCATTTATCGAAAATGATCAGGAAGCAAAAACTAAAACATTTATTTCTGAACGTCCGATTGTAATCTGTGCTCTTGATATTCCATCAGCAATATAACAGAAGGTTATTCTTTGGTGCTTGCTTTGTTCTGGCACTCGGTTCTAATTTGCTTTTTGCTTTGGAGGTTTGTGTGCAAAGGACATCAATGAAGTGGTCACCTTCCAAGGCCAGGAGGGCCTGAGTGCATGCCCCCAGCTTGAATCAGGCTAAGATGATAGAGGGCCGGGCAGAGGTGCCTCAGAAAACTGGAGGTTGGTGCCGTTCTATCAAAACATCTACTAGCCAGCCATCCTTAACGTGAGTGCTGTTCTATGTGCATTTAATCATAACTAGGGAGTCAGATTATTACCCTATTCTACATAAGAAGACACTGAGGCACAGAAAGAGTGCAGTGATTTGCCCAAGACTCTGGTCCAGTAAGTGGAGAGGTATTTACATGCAGGCCAGTGTGCAACCCCTTGACTGCTGTGTTCTCTCATACCTTCCATCTCTGACTGCGCTGTCACTAATTGCTACAAATATTCTCACAGGGTACTTGGAATTTGTATATCAACTAAAATTTACACCTTTCTCCCTAAATTTATTTGGGCACTCTTCCTCACCCTAAAACAAAACAAAACAAAACAAAGAGGCAGGGGTTTCCCCTCTTAAAGGAAAGTGAAAGTTGACAGAAATTTTGTCTTTGCTTGGCTTACGTTTTTTTGATACCTAATATGTACTTTAGGATAATCTAACTTTTTTCTTTTTTTAATGATGTTTTTGTTAAGGCTTCCTCTGAATTAAAAAAAATATATTCCTATTTTAAATTATCTCCCAAACAGCTATGACTAAATTCCTAGGACAACATTATCTAAATGATTGTTTGAGCCTCTATATCTTCGTTTTCCTTCCATTTCTTCCACTTCAGCCTTTTCCAACACATTCAAACTGTGCAGCTGTGTGTCCGAGGCTGCCGTTCTGGGTGTCTAACCATTGGAAACTTAAAGTACCCACCAGGCAAGGAAGGGGGCCTCCTCCTTCTTCCCTCCTCCAGGGACCCCGTTGTCAATTTTGGGGGGAGAAATGCAAAGGAAGAAGAGGGGAGGGTATTCCTTTCTGTGGCTCTCCTGCAGGGTCTTCAGGGAATGCTCTGATGGTTGACAGGGCACCCCAGCCGCCCATCTGTTTCAACCACTGTGCATGCACAGTTCCATCCAGACTCACCTTGACCTCAGCCTCAGCCACAGTCCCCCAACCTATAGCTCAGTGGCCAGTCTCCTCTCTACCTTTGTTTCCATCTCTTTCATTTTCTATTATAAAAATGGTGATCATATGAAATATATATATATCATTTATATATATATCACTTATATGATATTATATGATATATATATAAGCATCTTATGTAAATCATGCCAATGTATTTGGAAAGTCCTCCTGCAAAGAAAATAGGAATATGAATGCTGAGTTAAATTGAGACTTACTCTTCCAGCCAGTTTTCAATTCAGTTCTGCTTTTGTTTGTTTTTTTTATTTGCAAGTGAGCATTAACCCATATTAAAATGAAGGCAAAGCCACACTGTTCCATTCCGAAGAAACATTTGGCCACTAAATGAAAGAAGAGCCAGGACCAATGTATAAATTATTCAGAAATTTGGTAAATAAACGTGCAAACTTCTCAAGGGGGCTGTCGCGACTACATTATTCAGTCCAATAAAGAGAATTTAATTTAATGGATTTTCAGCAACATTGTTCAGTGATCAACAAAAGGCATACTGTCCTTTATGAAGAACTGATTTTCCCGGGGCGTTCTGAAGAAAGTGGGTCCTCGTTAACCCTAGAATGGCTAGCTAATGTAATTGAAGCGTGACCACCTGGCAGTGAGGTTGCCCGTCAGCTGCCAAGGAAGGCCCGGCCGGGAGGACCAGGTGCTCCGCTCGCGCCGTCTGATTGTTACAGTGGAATAAACAGCGTGATTGCACAGTATGGCCGGGGGCGAGGATCCAAGACCGCTGCCAGCCAGAGAGCCTGCTTTCTTCCTTCGTCTTTGACGAGGCAGCCGAGAGTGCTTCTATTCAGAGCAGGTAATGCTGACAAAGCTCTGATGCTGTCTGCTGCAATTAGGAGGGGAAAAAAATCAGAGCAGCCTGAGAATGCAGCAGCAGTGGGCCTCAAGTACCTGTTCTGCATCACGCGAAGCCTCTGCCTTTTTAGTGCAGGCAGTGAAGTCTCAGCATCAATGTGAAGGAAATCCAAGCAAAGAAACCTAAGTGCAGAGTGACCACCATGGCTTAGGGCACGCCGGCTTTACGTCTGCTTGCTTTGAAGCACCACACCTACTTGCCACCAAACGATAAACTTTATTTAGGCCCAAGTTCCATAGCAACCCAAATTCTGTGGTCCTTTGGTTATAGTTAATAAAATGTGAGGCCAGATCCTTCCTCTCTCTGTCTTCCTTTATAAAGCACTACAAGCATGGATATTTAACTAACTGAAATAGTCCTCGCTCTGTGCTGTTGTTTGTTCCAGTAATTTTTTTAAGCACTGCTCCCCATGTGGAGATATAAAGGAAAATTAGCATTATTTGAGTTTTAAAAAATTTAATTAAGAAATAGGCATTACGACCTTTCTAAGGGGTTTTGAATGTGAAATGGTTCATTAAGTTCATGTTAATAGAAAAGTAAAGAGCTCTTCCCCCAAACAGCAAGGGGAAAAAAATCGCTCTCTCTTAAACACATTGATTTATTTCATTTGCTGAGCACAGGAACCATGAAATGTTTCATCCCCAGCAGCACATTAAATATGGGCAGAAGTGAAATTACAGCCGAACAGTACCTTGTACTTTGTACCCGTGGTGTGTACGTTTCAATAGGCTGGGAGAAAAAAAACAAACTGTAGAAAGATCCTTTTATGAAATTAAATTACCTGTTTTGTATCACTCTGGAGCTGTGCATGTGGCTGTTGATTCAGAGGGGCTGTAACTGTTGCCTGGAGCTTTTCTATTGATTAACCCCACCCCTACCCCCAGGTCAGTATCCACCACTTGAAAACAGAAATGAGAAAAATGTTTCCAGTCAGGTATTTAGTCTGACCAGTGGTAACTAATTGTGAAGAGGTACCAGGATTCCTTAGAAGGACAAGTGTTAGGTCTGCAGTCAAGCCACTTAGTTATAAAATGGGAAAGTGACCTGAACAAAGTTAGATCATTTCTCCTAGCCTCAGTTTTCATATCTGTGGAAAGGGATGGTAAAATAATGGTCCATGAAAAGCTATTAGTGTAGCAGGGCCTGCCCTTTCCTCCTTTCCACACACTGGGTCTTTTTTAGTGGAAAATGATCCAGATCATGCCCCTTATCCCTAAAGGATTTATTTTTTAGGCTCTGTTTTACATAAGTACTTTGCAAGGAGAAAGTAAATGTATTTGGATTTAGTTGATAGAAAAAAATGTATCTGTATAATAATATATATAAAGTATATATATAATATATGTATATTATATATATTCCACCCTAGCTTGGAAGTCCATTTGGTTTTGCTCAAACTGCAGAGTCTTACTGGCAACCCCTCTTGATGCTGTCACAGGATTCTAGAGCTAGAAACCTTGATCTGAATCCTCCCAGTTGGACCTCAGAAGTACCCTCTCTCCTGTTTCCACATCTATAAGATGAGCTGATGCTGTCATAAATAGGGAGGTTGGACAGGTGTGACAGCACTGAACCATCAAACTCCTTTGTGCTGAGGCCTCCTGCCCTTCTCAGAATGTTTATAAATGCAGAAAATAAAAGACATAGGATCACAAAGTAAGTCAGGTATAGTGAAATCCTTTCCAAATCAAGCACATATGTAGTAATATATGAGCATCGTTACTCATGCATTAAATACTAGCTCTAGCAGTGAGCATTGCAACTACTGTAATTTTCAAGCACTGATGAGCAAAATCAGTATTTTGAGACACTGGCAGCACCATAATGTGATATGAAAATATCTGTAATTTCTGCTGCTGACAGAGTCACAGGTAGTACCACTATGGTTCATTGTCCATATTCATAATGGAAAGAATTGCTTAATTTCAGTTAGAGGGAAGTAAAAATAAGGATGTAGTTTGTACCATAAAATTCCAGGGCCCCCTTGAATTCTGATCATTACCTGAAAGAGACCCCTGAGTCCATCCATAGAACTAAATTAAGAACCCCTCCTTCAAGGATTCACAAGAACCATGGGGGCAGGTTGCTCCTCACCCCAGCCCCATCTTGATGCTCAGAACAGTCAGTCACTGCCACATCACTTCAGCCAGCCAGTAAGCCAGCCATGCAAGGAATGGGTATTGACACCTGTGGGTAGGAGACCTGGGGAAAAAACCCTGACGAAGACAGACCACAATGCCTGCCTTCTTGGAGCTTCCATTCTAGTGGGAGGAGGCACCCAGCCAACAGGATGGATCATGGAGATTCAGAGCATCCACTTGGATGACTCTTCTGCCTCCAGTTTTATGGTGGCAGAGTCCACACAGCCAACTGGTTGTAATCTTTGCAAGCTATCCCAATGTTTGCCTCCCTGGGGGAAGTAGCTGTGCCCTCGGCTGCCATGCTGCTGTTTCTGTATCTCTGCACTGGGTGAGCACACTTTGCCCCATTACTCATTTACTGTTGTGCACAGCTTCTCTGCCAGCCACCAATTCCTTCTTCCTTTGTATTCAGAACTGCATCGGAAGAGGGGATAGATAAATATCACCTCTGAGCTAGGAAAGATCTGCTATTGTTTGGCGTAGTGCACGTGGTATTTACAAACAGAAAACTCATGCAAACCCACCTATGAAGGTCTGGAATTGGTTTGGTCAGACAGGGAGGCATTGGGGATTTTAGAAGCCCTGAGGCTCCTTTGTGGGGTGGTTTGAAGGGTTCAGAAAGCACTCCATGCTGGAGGCCATCCAGCTCCCTGGTGAGTGAGTGGTCTGTGGCCTGAGAGGGAAGGAGAAGTACCCACATGCGTGGCTGTGGCCCAGGTTGACTCGGGGAACTTAGGCGGCCACATGAAATTTCCACTTTTGTAGGTCAAGAACCAGCCATTTCGCATGATTCAACCTAATACGTAAATCACCCCATTTTCAGACTCCAGTAGCTACAATACAGTATTTCTGGGGTTGTTTACTTAAACAGAATTTGGAGCAAGAAATCTCCAAAAACACTTACTAACCCTGCTCACAGGCTTCATCTTGATTCTCATCCATGTGAGTTTGATCCAGAGCAGTCCCTGGAAAGGGAAAGCAATGCAGTCCCTGACCGTGGAGAGCTCTGCAGACCTGTCCTAGCATCAGGGCCCCTTGTCCTCTAAGGAAGAGAACAGAGCCCCCTAATTTCACCATACAAGGACTCTGCCAGTTCCTCAACAGCTCGACCATCAACCCATTTCCCTCTTTGCTAAAAATGGTGTCATGCCCATACCTCTTCTGAAGTTCTCCCCTCCTCTCTGCCTCGCAGGAGGAGAGCATGCCCTTTGCAGCAATGGCCTTTACAGTAAGGTCCCTCGATTCCCTGCTCTTCTCCCTCAGCTATAATTTAGTGAGCTTACATTTGATTAAACAGTTTATTCTTTACTATCCTTTCCTTTTCACTCTGCATTAGCTCCATCGGTATACGTTTTCCTCCCTGAAAGATGAAGCCTTGAAAGCAGGGGCTGTTGTTCATCCCCTTTGTCATCCCTTCCAGGAGTGCCTGCTTGGGAATGACACTGTAGGCTTATCCCTGCCTCTCCTTCATGGAAATCAGTTCCATTTTCCTGCACATTTCATCTCTCCCCCGACTGCCTCCCATGGCTGTTTCCTTCGTCTAGGGTGGAGTCGAGTGCCAGCAGCCTCCGACAGCAATAAATACTTCTGTCTTCAGTGGCATCAGAGCTCATGTTGTCGGGCCTCTTGCAAATGGAGCTGCAGTGTCCACTGCTATCAAGTATTGGGTGGGTCCTCTTGCACTTCAAGTGTTGAGACGGATTGAATTCTGGAAGTGTAGATGAAGGACAGATTCCACACCAGAGCCATCGCTCCATGATGTCTTATCTAATAAAGGGCATAGGGTAAGAATAGCATAAGAATAACTTGTGGAATTATTCCTTGGGAGTTCACTTGGAATGGCTCTCCCTAAGAAGGAATGTAAATGCAGTACTCTAGCCACATACGATGACATACTGCTTTAAAACAAGTGCACCCCATCAAGGAGATGGCTTTCCCCTACCTGGTCTTCACTTCAGAGCATTTAGCCTAAAACATCTCTGTGTCCTCATGTCGGGATGTCCTCAACTCGCTCTTAGCAACTTCTGGCCATGGCTGAAACTCAGAATTCAGAGGGGCTAAAAGCATCTCCACTCTTGTGTACGTGCATTTACTCTTTCCCATCTACTCTAGCTTTGAACTTTCTCATTTAAAGCCAGAGTAGACTGTCCAAACCCTCAGTGAAAGGAGCTGCTGGCACTTCTCATGAATCCTCACTGGCCAATGAGGCCAGTGTGCAGGAATAAGAGCGACTTTTGTCTGAGGGACACTAACCACATTATTAAAATCTGCCTTCCTTTTTGCCTTCATTTTGCTTATATACACTTTATTCCTGTTACTAAAGCTTGGGTCTTCAGGGCTTTTTTTCAGACACGAAGTCATGGAGGACAGCCCCTCCCCCTCCCCACCTTCCTTCCTCACCCGGTCCCCCACCCAGTACATCACCATTTCTTCCCTTTTATTTCTTTTTCCCACCGCAGATATTCTCCAACTGCAGACCATGTCTGACAAGCTAAGATCAAAACTGAGTCCACTTTTTCCATGAAAACATAAATAAAACTTTTATGTACATTTTTATAGATGTACTTCGCTTTACTATGTACAATGCATGTTATGGAATATTATATTTCTTATTTGATCTATAGTCTGTTCTGAAAAGTTTCAGGATTCCATCAGCATTGACTGCATTTCTAAACTATTTTTGCACTTACCTGTTATACTTTGAAACAGACTTTCCAGGCGTGTTTCTTTATGAACATGGTCTTTGTTCATAAAGATGTCAGGAGACATCCAGACCACGTAAGTCCTTAGGTGACTTCGTCTCTGTAGTCCTTTGGGTGCATGAGACCAACTAGGTTTAAGTGAGAGCACATTAATTATGAAGTTAATTAGTAAGAGCTTGCTTTAAATGGGCCAAGTGGGTTTGTTCATGAATATTTACAGCTGCCAGACCTCATCTGAATGAAATGAATGAAATAAGAACTATTTCAACCTTGTGGGATAAGCCAAACTTTTGGTGATACAGCTTGTATAGAAATGTGCTGCATGTTAAAATTGAATTTCTATTTATTGCTTACATCAAAGGTCTTATTCCTGATTTCTCAGACTAACAGCTTCTGGAGGTGGTCTTCCATGCACGGCCCCAGCTTCTTCCAACTCCCAGCCCCCCAGCTGGGTTTAGGTGTCTCTCCTAATTCCTTCCACCTCTTTCAAATTATTCTGTGGGAAGAATGCAGGCTTGCTGCCCCTTGCGCTGGCACTCTCTGTCTCTCTCTTTCTCTCTCTCTCTCCTCCCCTCCCTCTGACTCAGAGCAAATTATTAGTTTGAGCTATGAACTTGCCAGTGTTGGCCTAATCTTTAACTTCTCAGAGCCTCACTTTCTTCAGCTTTAAAGTGAAATAGGCAATACCTTCTTCAGAGGATTTCCTGAGAATTTTTCCAAATAATCTTGGCACATGATTGGCACAGAACAGGATTAATAATTATGTTTGTGAACAGACAAATGGACAAACGAATGGATGGGCAGGAATATTTGTCTTTCTGGCATAAAGGGAAAATGGCCAAATGGATCCACTAAGTGTGGATGGTGTTTTCTTAAAATACAAGCTCTTTAGCATGAGCAGAATCCACTTAGGAGATGCTGAGAGCACAGCAACAGGCCAGATGTGGGTCTCCAGACAGCTGGGGTGGGGTTCTGGCCATGCCCTGCCAGAGATCCCCTGGCATAGAGCAGCTGCTTTTCATAGGGCAACTCCAGGATAGGCAATTTGAGGAATCTGTGCATTTAACAATGATAATGACCCTCCCTGGCAGAAACAGGAGGCCAGCTAATAACAACAACCACAAAACACAAAACAAAACACCCAGGGACAGGCTATTTGGAGAGAGAACAGAGTTTGTTCCTTCAAAATAAGCCATTCTAAGTAAATAAAGAATTCCTTGCTTTCCCATGTACATGTAACGTGACGGAGTCTATTTTTCACAATGGTGAATTAGTCTGTTTAATCTCCCCAAATCATTAATTTTACATAACTGTTTTCTAAGGAAATGCAATGGCCTTTATTTTTAATTCTCTCCTAATCAAGGGAATTTTATAGCATTACTAAGTGATAAAAAATCCAAGTATGTGCCTTTAATTTGTCCTTCAAAAAGTTCAAAGGGAAAAAGCTCTTTCAGTGACTTATCATTCACCTTTAATAAGATTAGCATTGTCACAAAGCTCGGGGGAACCACCACTTGGTAACTTTTGACCTTCCCCCAGTTTTTGTCCCCTGGCATCTCCTGGCTTGTGACACCAGGCAGCTAATTATAATCACCCAAGGAGAGCCCTGCCACTCACTCATGGAGAGATTCAGTGAGACAATCACATTCTGGGACCATCCCTGTAGAAAATGACCCATGCATCTTATTCTCTAGTGGTCAGATCATCAAGGGGAAAAATGGTTTGCTCTCATGGTGACTTCTGACAGTGACAAGTGATCCTGACCCTAGTGGAACAATGGTTCCTTTTTTTCCAGCCATGAGAATTTTTCTCACCAACTGCTTTTTCCAAAAGGTATATGATTTCAGTGACCTAAATATAATTTGTTATTAGTTACAAGTTAGCCCATTTATCTTTCTTACTAAATCTGTTCAAGCAACATTAGTAGCTATGCTTCATTAAAGGTAGCTTCCACTTGAACTGCACGTGGAGGGAAGACCCAGGACACAGTCCGATTCCAGGAACCACTGCCGCACCGAGAGGTGCACACGTTCTGTATATGTGGCATTATGACACAGAGACACACTCACTTGGAGAATCTCAGAAATGAAGATGCTTAAAATTGTTTTTCATGTTTCCTGTCCACCCTCTCAAAAAAACTTTGAGAGCAATCTGTTGCCAGTTTGCAAATATTCTTGCAACTTCAGTAAAACATTTAAAAATTGTAAAGTGTGGTGCATGATTGTTAGTTTTCTCTGTGCCCTCCATTAGACTTGACTGCTCCTGAACGTTCTCTACCAGTCTGGTTTCCTCTCTCCATGTCCTGCTATTTTTCTCACCCAGAGAGAACCCCGGGGCTGTGTCAGGGGCTTTCTCTGCAGACCCCTGTGCTGTGTCACCCCTCCTTCACCTCAAACTGTACTGTCTGACAGACCCACCTTCCCACATCCTCGCTCAGGCTTCTCTCTTTATGGGGTCCTACCAGTCACATCTAGACTCCCTTCAGTCCTATTTCTAAGAGCCCTATGGTCTGTATTTCTGTAATACAGTCTTCTTGGGAATTGCCCCAGCCCTCTCCCCCCCTCCCCGCCACTCCATCATTCTTTCCCTGCATATACAGACTCCACCCAAGTCTCAGAGCCTTGCTGCAGGGAGGACCCACCCCCGCAAAGCATCCCAATTACCTGCAAAGGGCACAGCTTGCTCCCTGCCCACAAAACCTGGAGCATTTATATGCACTACCTAGAAGCTTTGGGAACAGTGTCCTGCAGGGCAGTCATGCTACACCAGTGGTAAGCTGGAAGAAGTCAGGGACCATGCATTAGATGTCTTTTATTGTCTCCATACACTAAAAATTAATTATCCCTGATTGAGGAAATGTAGACTTTTTAAAGAACATTATCTCATTTGTACACTGTCCTTGACCCTGAGGGTCTAAGTTGAATACATACCAGGACAGGGGATCCCTAGTGACAAGCATAGGTGATGTCCCATGAAAGCAGTGGGACCCCATCTCTACTGTCAGCATGTGGGTGTGGAGAAGTCTGGAAAGTAAAAGCAATGGAGAAATACAAAGGGAATTTCTAAAGTGACATTTCTAAGTAGTCATGGAGAATGAGCAAAAATAGTCAGAAACATCAGTTCACAAGTAAATCACCCATATACTTGATGAGATTCAGAATCCACTGTAGGTGGTACTCAAGTTTCCATGATTTAAAGTGATTACTATCCTTGTTTCTGGTCCTCCTGTTTCACTGTCTAGTTCAGAAGAACATTTCCCTTGAAATGGTTCCCACTATTGGAGGAAGCAGTTTCAGGCCATGGGACAATCATGAGATGCCTTAGCCCTAATCAAGGCATACGACTCTGGGCCAGATGTCTGACCACCATACAGGCTACTGACCAGTCAGCTCCAATGCCGTCCTTCCTTCTGCCCTGTGCTCTTCAGGACTCCCCACCTAGGGAGCTTACCAACTCTTCTTGCCGACTGCCACCTTGCCAACTGCTCTTCATTTCCACTGATGGGTGCTGTGGTCATGAATATCACTCCACCTGGCCCTGGATTTGGTATCCATATGGCGTCATTCCCCCTCTCTGCAACATGGCCCTGCAGGGCAGCCCTGAATCCCCTTTCCCAGGTGAGGATCTGGGGTTCTGCAAGGCAAGCTACTTGCCTAGGGCCATGAGGACCCGAACACAGGGCTGGCTTAGACCACACTATTCCCCACAACACATAGAGTATCAGACCTGCGTCTCTTGTCCCTCTTTTGCTCAGTCATCGCAAAGACGACTTTTTACCTTCTTCAGTGGTTTTTAATGACACTGAGTAGCACATAATTAAAAAATAAGTATTTGTCAGAAGCTTTATTACCCCTGAAAGATAACAGTTGAAAAATAACAATCCATTTTTATTGCCTCTCAGTGTTTTCATTGTAGAGCAAAAGCCAAATGGGTCTTACAATGAAAAGCTGTATTATTCACCAGTGTTGAAGCATGTTGCAACTTCAAAATACCTATCTGTTGATGCTAAATGCTCTCATTGAAAATGTTCATTCAAAATAACTAATTAATAAAACTTTAGAATTATATACTGATTATTTTAAATATGTGACCAGAAATAAACTTAGTAAGATCAATTTTGCTTAGATGGGTTCATTTAAACTTCTCAATCCCTGATGCATAAATGAAATAATTGAATTAATATAGTTTGTTATTCTACATTCTGGTTTCTTATGTCAATCATGTAGACAGTAATTCAGCTTGGTAGTCACCATTTATGCTAGCTTAGCTATAAAAATTGCCAATTTATTGTGTGCTACTCAGTAGCTACTCAATAGGTTCTGGGGGGAGAGAGAAGGATGTAATTTGTCTATTTTCATCTTCCCTGTCAGCAAATAACAATATT
Organism: Crocuta crocuta; assembly: GCF_008692635.1. Lineage (NCBI taxonomy): Eukaryota > Metazoa > Chordata > Mammalia > Carnivora > Hyaenidae > Crocuta > Crocuta crocuta. The sequence continues at coordinate 2,163,165 of NW_027551566.1, forward strand.
TGCAAATTTGCATGACTGTTGCAAACTCCTAACTAAAATAATATTCAAATTAAACTTAGGCAGCATAAGACAGTAGAAGGGGCCAGCACTAGAAACAAATTAGCCTGGGCTTGAATTCAGACCCTGCTCAATACTAGCTGGGTAGTCTCAGAAGGATCATTTCTGCTCCCTGTCTCTGCTTCAGCATCTATGGTTTGAGATTTCCAAGAGGACCCTGTGGGTTTATGTTTATGAAAGGGCAGAGCAGGGTGCCAACGCTGGGTAAGTTGTTCTTATTTATTTCATAAGGATTGTTTTTTATTCTAAGTGAGGTATTGCCCCACTAGAAATCAGGCTGATTATCATGTAAACTCAGAACCATAATGTGTTTTAGAATCCCCCCCCAAAAAAACACTATGACACTGTGATGGTTGAGTATTCTATTTTATAGAAGCCAAGACTCAAAAGAGAATTGAGCAAGGAAGTACTTTTTTTTTCTTTTTTACTTCTAAAGGAAAAATAACGGCTCTATCATAGGAAGCATTAAGTAAATATCAGCTGGATGGATGGATGGATGGATGGATGGATGGATGGATGGTTGGTTGGTTGGTTGGTTGGAAGGGTGGGTGGATGGATGGATGGATAAATAGATGTGTGGAAGGAAGGAAGGAAGGAAGGGAGGGAGGGAGGGAGGGAGGAAGGGAGGGAGGAAGGGAGGGGGAAAGGGTGAATGGGGGGCACAATAAGTGGAAGTAATAAAGAATTGGGAGAAGAGGAACCTGGGCTTCCTGGTATAGATAGGCTACCTCATAGGGATCATACTGCTCTCTTAATCTGGGGACCTGCAGTACAATTCTGTTTCACATTTGAATTGTGACCATCTACAACTCTCTTTAAATAAAATACAAAGTCCCTCCAAAGAACATTTTCCTCATCTGGGCCATGTCTCATGCCATTAATGTAAAGCTGATGATTTAATGGAGCTGCTTTTGATCTATGAACAAAAGACACACCTAATTCAATTTGGCTATTTTTCCAAGAATAAGTGTCTTAATTTGCAGAAGGATTTGATTATAATTTTGAGTAATACTGCAGTTGTACTTTTAGTCATGAAAATGATATTGAATGACTCTATGGGGCTCAAATGTGGAAAGTCCCAGAGAATTGTATGAGTTGGGAATTTTATCTTTAACAACATTCAGGGCCATTTCTCTTTGTAATGTGACAGATATATTTTAGTCAGAATGAACAGGATCTCTGATAGGGAATTTTGCCTAAAAAATATAAAAGCAGGCAGTTTTCAAGTGTGAAGTAGAATAATCCCAGAATATAAGAACATGTAAAACTGAGATACAGACACCTGTCACTTTTTATCTGTATATTTTCTTTTTAAAGAATGTGTTAATTTCTAATACTGATCTTTGTTCCCACTGGGTCAATTTTGTTTATTTCCTTCTGAATTACTCTGAAAAATGGAAAATTTCTAGATACTCAAATGTACCTCCTGAAACGTAGTATAGATATTGAATCTTTTATCCAAATGTTACACTCAAACAGGATTGAATTTCCATTCTGCACCTGAGGACATATATTCTCCAAGTACAAAAGAAAACAAACAAACAAACAAACAAAAATCTCCTTCTTCCCTCCCACAGTCTACCCTGAGCCAGGTTTAGCCATAGCTCATGGAGAAAATTGCTTTCCTATAACTGACAACCTGTGGGGTCATTGGTGTGACCCTGTCTGGTGTCAGATTGAAAGCCATGGGAGATACCACGGTAGGTGAATGGGAACAACACCAGCAGCATGAGGGATGCACATGGTCACCCCACACTGGCCACTGTCAGATACAGGGTGCCAGGCCCTGGGGGAATGGGGATGCCAGCATGTGGGTGAGCCTGCCAGGGGTGGGAGGTAGTTTTAATGAAGGAATCTCTGACAGAAAGAGGCATGTGCATTGCCAAGTGCAAGGACAGCCCGACCTGGGGTGCCCTTGCTACAGAAGACCTACCCTGCAGACAGAGGAATTGCACCAGTGGGATTTAGTAAAAATGTCATCCTGTTCCTAACGCACAGGAATTTCTCTCACTGATGTGTTATGGCTAGAAATACTTGAGATCCAAGCATTGAGATTTATTGAATTGGCAGGAGGAAAAATCTTTTGAGACAGAGTGAATTTTCTTTCTCCTGAAGTTGTTAGATCATGGTGATTGAATTGTAGGGGATGGAAAAGGTCTTCCATTTCTTCCTTCAGGTTTCCATAAAAACACCAGTGAGGGCATGGAGCTGGGCCTTCTTTTAGTTGTGGCCACACCAGACTTTTCTTCTGGAGAGAGGGCCATGGCCAAGAGTGGAGGGTCCAAAGTCAGGCTTGTGGGGTGTCTGTCGGGACCCTGGCATCAATCATCTGAGGCGCCTGGAGCAAAACACCTCTGTGTTCTGCGCTTTGGCTTCCTTCCCTAATGAAAAGAGCAATAGAACAAACCATAGTTGCCAGGATGGGATATGATACAGCCTGTAACACACCTAGCACAGTGCTTGGCCCATAGAAAGCCCATGGCCAGTTTAGTTGGTATCACCATCTCAGTATAACCTGTGGTTGATGCCATTTCAGCAGAGGTGCCCATGGCCTGGGGTCGCTTCCACTAAGGATGCAGTTTGGTTCGTGTGCCACAGACAGATGCCTTACCCAGAGGGCTGTCAGGACGAGGCTGCTGTAATAGGGCATCGTGCACACTGCGTGTCACCAGGAGTATGCAGCCACAGTGCCTGACCCTCACGCTGGACTTTTCCTGAGACCTCTGCTGGGTTCCTTATAGGGAGCCCCTTCTCCCCAGTAAGCAGGAATGGCACAGGAAAGCACCTCGGGCACACACAACAGCCACCTTGCAGGGTCCCCGGCCCAGTGGAAGCAGGTTGTTTCTCCACACTACTTTGGTCTACACCCATGCAGGGACCTCTCCTAGTCCACACTAGCAGCTAGACCTTCATCCAGACAAACCGTTTTTAACAGAAATGAAATGAGAGTCATTCCATTAGCCCCTGGGAATTTCTGTGACCAAACTTGAAAGCAAAACATAAAAATTTCCCACTATGTGATTTAACTTTTATGTACATTCTAATCATTGCTTGTTTAACCTGACTGTGACCCAATTACTGGGACAGATGTAAAAGGACTAAAAGGTACTTTTTGTCTTCCAGCTGCTCAGAACCCCTTCCCCAGTCATGATAATGAAACTGTGTTATTTGTGTTCATTTGACCACTTGGGGTTCACTTGGGGCCCATATCTGTTGATGGGCCCGCCTGAGCCTACAGTTGGAGCTGCATCCACACACATCCCTGCCCGATGCAACCCAGCATGACGGCTCAGCTCTTGCATTCACTTTGTGTAGCTTCTGCCTAAGTGAATCATTTGCATCACACGCTGTCTTTAACTGCCAGAAATCAGTCACTTTAATATTAAATGGCAAACATAGTTTTGCTACTTCTGAATACGGAGGAGACTTGTATTGTTAGAATTCCCCCAAATTTCCAGTTAGGTTTCAATAATTGCGGCAGTTTTTTATTTATTTATTTATTTTTTGCTCTAACCAATAGGTTTGTGGGTGGATTGAGTTTCAAGTGCTGGTCAGCAGCGATAGGCATCCCTCAGGTGTGCTGTGATGCCCTATTTTACCCAGTAAGGCAGAGTCTGCACAGGCCAGCGGAGGCCACTTGGCACCCTTCACACGAGCTGCCTTTTGGTTTCTAGGTCGCTTGCATTTGGTAACCCCCTAATTTTTCTTGGAGTTTCTCCTCGTCATCTGATCATTGGTACTAAGATAAATATCTTCCTGGAAAACTCAGATACCAGTAAGCCATTGTAATCTTATAGAAATACAGAAATGTTACTTGTTTTCAGATATATTCGTGTTTGGTTTTAAATGCTCAAAAGAGAAAAAATATATAACTCAAACTTCTAAACATCCTCAAAAGAAATATTTCTTGAAACATCAAGAAAATCTGTATAGAGCTTGGTGAAATACTTTGGACCAAAAAATGTACTTCTTCCATGCCCGAGCCCTGTCATACGTCATCTGGACCCAGTGGGTTGTTGACGGGCAGCCAGAGAGCATATTTCAAGAGAACAATAACCAGAATATCTGCCATAGAAAATTTTTTATCCTTGTTGATTTTGTTCTTTTAGTATCATATGTCATCATGAATCTGTTTTATTTTTAGAATCAGTCTAGATATAAACCAATCTGTAGGTCACATGGAATGCGCTTTGCCTCCAAAGTAAGAATGGTTGAAGCATAAATACTGGATGATTCAGTTCAAATTACATTGCACTAAATAATACCTGTAATGTATTCATAATAACTTTCCTCTTTTGCTCGGTGGTGATAACATTAGAGCTTAAAAATCCATGTTTACCGCTATCTCAATTGTCTGCCCTTTTTATACCTTGCAGCACAGACATTTAGAGGCAGTTCTGCATTTGTAATTGTTTTACGTTTAGCTGTGACATTTACATGGATGTTGAATGCCAACAGAATGTCAGCAGTAGCTATTTCTCCAGCTAAGGCTCAGAGTACATTTTTTTAGCCCCTCACCTGCCATATCTTTAGGGTGAATGAAAATCTGAAAGAGAAACAGTTCGAGTAACATTGACTCCCTTCCTCCCAGAAATCAAGCTATTGGCATAAGCATGGCAGACCCCTCAGGCTCTCTGTTGTTCACATTGATCCGTCACTTCTTGGATCATGCTCATCAGTGAAGCAGCCTGTGGAATCCCTGCTTGCTCACTTGACGGCATGTTCTCTCGACAGTAAATAGGCCAAATGATGGATTTTCTCATCACTGATGTTTTTACTGCTGTGAGGCTTGGAGGGCCAGTGTCATGGGCTTCTTTCTCTCACAGTGACTTATGGAAGGTGAGGTGTATCCCTGACACCAGAAATGGAGGTAGGAAACGCGGTCATTAGGAGTGTGCTCCTCCACAAATCAGCCCCCTGGGAAGAACAGATCTGAATGGAGATCAAATCCAGTGCACCCTTGGACCATCCGAGATCCTAAGAGGGAGACCCATTTGTTCCCTCCACTGGAAGGACGAGGGAATATGGGAGCAGATCTCCAAACGTCTATAATCTTAATAGCTTGAAGCAAACCTATTTATCACATTTCCACTTACTCTTATCGTTTCCTCAGAATTATTCTTAAACCTGGTCATATGGCTATTTTCTTCTTTCTTAGCAGAAGTGAACTGCTTTCCTTTCCAGGAGTGTATCATTAGTGTTTGAAACCTAATCTAATATCTCATACTTCCTTGTGTTTAATTTCCTTTTCTTGAATATCCATTTTATTTGGTTACATTGTTCAGTAAAGTCATCCTCTTTATCCGTTACCAGGCTGTGACATTTACTTTGAATGATTCATTTATTTGGGGTCTTAAACAGTCCTAGAATTTAAATTTGCATTATATTGAAAGACATAAAGAATCTCTGTAAAAAATGATGTATGGCTTTAGGCTATAACTGGCATCTGTTCCCATCTTGATGACTATGGAATTTCATCCATTTATTGAGGATTATTAAATGCCAACCCAGCCCACCTATGGAGTATTCCTCTGGGTGGCAGATACCGGGGAAGATGTGAAGGATATAGGAGTGCGTTGGAGCAGAGTTTCCTCCTTCCAGAAGGGCCCCTCCCAGGGTTCTGTGACATGGCTCAGAACCTTCTTCGTCCCTCCCAGGTCCCTCCTCCATCTTTCTTTCCTGTGAATGTACTTCTGCCCCTGCCCCGGAAGCAGGCAGGAAAAATTCCTGGTGGTGCATGCACTCTTTTTCTCCTCCAAGACTGTCTCCAAACCCATGACTCCTCACTCCATATCTGCAGCCCAGGCTGCAGCTGTCATCTGCCTATAGTATTTCTCCCCTGACGTCGCTTCAGACCCCTCAGCCGTGACTGTTCCCCTGCCATCTGAGCCTCGAACCCACAAGTTTTGCCCTGCCTTCTCCCTGTCTCACCAAGTGTGAGCAGCCCTACAGCCTGAAGCCTCCTCTCCCTTCCCTCCACCCCTGCTTTCTTGAAGCCCATGTCAGGTCTCTCTCCCTGACTAGTTCCTCTTTCTTCAGAGCCTCTCCCTTCTAAGCCCTTCAAACACTTGCTTTCCCCTGCCATTATCTCTCAAGTACTGGTCATATCTTGCTGTTCATCTGTTTAAAAACCTCCAGTGATTCCCAGATGCTAGAGACTGTTGTTCCTCCTCCTGCCGTGACAGGCCCTTGGCAATCTGACCTAGACCAGTCTCCATCCACAGGGACTCACATACTCTCTGGGTCCATTCAATCCACAGGGTACTTACCACCTTGCAGGTGGGTGTCTGTCCTCCCAGGTAAGTTGTGAATGCCATAAGCTTTCTCACCACGCTCCCTCCAGCTCCTAAAACAGTCCCTGGCACGTGGTCTGCTCTTCTGCGGGCATCTTCCATGAAAAAATGATCCAGCAATGGTGTGTCCAGAGAGCTTTGTTCTCTGCCAGGTCACCTCTCCACCTGTTCCAGAGTGTGCTCAGTGAAGACGTTTTCATTAGAAGACCCTCCCTACAGTACATAGTGTGTACCACGCATACCAATAGGCATTTGGGGGGACAGTTTTTCATTGAGATATAATTCACATACCATAAAACTCACTCTTTTAAATTGTGTACTACAGTGGTTATTAGTATATTTGCCAGATTGTGCAACTGTTAACATCATCCAATTCCAGAATGTTTCTATCACCCCCAAAAGAAACTCTGTATCCACTCTCCCCACAGCCCCTGGCAAGCTCTAATTTCTTTTCTGACTCCATGGACTGTCTTACTCTGGACATTTATATAAATGGAGTCACACAATATGAGGCCTTCTCCCACTTAGCAGTATTTTCAAGAGCCGTCCATGTTGTCAGTGGTTCAATGTTTCATTCCCTTTTATGGCTGAATAATATTCCACTGGATGGAGGGACTGCATTTGGTTTATCCATTCTTCAGTTTGTGGACATTTGGGTTGTTTTCACCTTTTGCCTGTTACAGAGAATGCTGCTGTGAACACTTATGGACAGGCTTTTGTGTGAACATACATTTATAGTTCTCGTGGGTATATCCCTCAGTGTAGATTTGCTGGATCACTTGTTTGACTCTTGTGGGACTAGCAGCCAAGCCGCTTTCTGCCACAGTCATGCTGTTCCACATTCCCATCAACAGAGTACAAGAATTCCAATTTCTCCACATCCTTGCCAGCACTTTCTGTTGTTCATCCTTGTTGCTTTGATGTTAACCGTCTTAGTAGGGTTAAAGCAGTACCTCAGTGTGGTTGTTATTTCCATTTCCCTAATGTCTAATGATGTTGAGCATCTTTTTATATGTTTGTTTGCCGTGTATTTGCCTTCTTTGGAGAAACATCTATTCAAATAATTTGCCCACTTTTTAAATTGAGTGGTCATTTATTATTGAATTACGAGAGTTTATATATTCTAGGTATGAGGCCTTTATTAGATAAGGGATTTGCAAATATTTTCCCTCATTCTATGGGTTGTTTCTTCACTTTTTTTTCCAGCCTCTTTACGTTGTTGATACATTTTCCTACTTTTGTCCTGAGACCAGTGAGCATTTTAAAGCTTTATCCTTTGATTGCTGTTCAGAACATTGCCCAAGAAATGAAAATGTGTTATCACCATCCTCTGCATCCTCTCTTCCTAAAGTTGCTGGTGGTGGGACTGACAGAAGAAATCATCTCATTAATTTCCTCATTTTGTAAATTATTCTTAGCTGACCCTTCTCTGAGATCGGACTCTCTGCAACTGTTGATGCATCTTTTTACTAGGTTTAAAGTATATCTCTAGATATATTTAAAACATTTGGTTCAGGGTCACATTCCTTGACCCACAGATGTCTTTTTTTTTTTTTTTAATGTTTGTTTCTTTTTGAGAGAAAGACAGAGCATGAGCAGGAGAGGGGCAGGGAGAGAGGGAGACACAGAATCCAAAGTAGGCTCCAGGCTCTGAGCTGTCAGCACAGAGCCCAATGCAGGGCTTGAACTCACAAGCCTTTGAGCCGTGAGATCATGACCTGAGCCGAAGTTGGCTGCCCAGTTGACTAAGCCACCCAGGCACACCTTGATCCACAGCTGTCTTAAATAATCTCCTTTAAACTGATTTCTGTGAGCATGGTATCTGTCCATGTGTGAGGAATGTGCCCACCATCTTATCCATGACACTTTGTTCTCTGCTTCATCCTGGATGACTGTTTCCACCTCTGCCTGCGCACCATTTCCTCTTCCCTCCAAGTCAGGCACATCACCCAGTTGGACCCCTTCTCTTCAAGACCATTCTCAGAGGTTATGGTCATTTCAAATCTGCAGTAGCCATCTTACATTTTCCACTTGCTCAAAATATATATGTCCTGGAAATAGGCAAAGAACAAGTATTGTACAAGCCCAGGGACTAATCATATAGATGCAAGTCAGCACTGACTTCTTCAAAACTTGAGGGCATGCTGGACTCTTCTTAGTGGTGACAGATCTTCTCAGGGTGATCTATAAACCTATGTGAGGCCACTCTGCTCCCTTGCTTCAAACCATTCAGACCTCCTGCCACCCAGACCCAGCCAGTCTTTCAAATGTACCTCCTGCACCCTCTTACCACTCTAGGGTGGGTACCAATCTCCTTCACCTCCTGAAACTCCCCAGGGCTCCTTCCATCTCATGCCTCTCTGCACCTGAAATGCTCTCACTGCTGCTCACTCCCACCCCCTCTTGATTAGTCCCTTTCTGGCCACCCATTCAGAGACTTCCCTGCCCTTTTTGTCCCTGCTCTTCTACTTGGCACTGATGCAGTGACAGCTCCTCTTAGTCCGTGACAGCTCCTCTTAGTCCGAGCACCTGTCCCTGCTGGAATGCAGGCCTCCTGAGGGTAGGGGCAGCCTCTGTCCTGTTTCCTAGTTGTGCGCCCATCACCAAGCACTGGTGTGTACTCAGCACATATTTCTTGCACAGTTGAGTGCTTGAGTGAAAGTGGACTTGCTTTCTGAAAATGGCAGAGTCCCTTGAAATCAAGTGTACTGAACAGAGTAGGATGCTGTACAGAAATCATGCACACAGGCCTGTGTATATACGTAGTATGTTAATCATTCTCTCGTTCAGCCCATTTTGTCATTCTTAGTGTGTGGTAATTCTAGCATAAGTATCTGTAGGGAAACATATTTTTTCTTGAAGCAAAATCCCCCCATCACATGAATGGCATTTGTATCCAAAGTTTTCCACACCTTTATGGAAACTTTGAGCTCTCATATTTTGGTCTGTTTCTGGAATTAAGGCCTTAAAAATAGCACTGCCTCTTTTCTGCTTTTTCTGTATATGAGTCAGATGGACCTGTCTATCATTATTATCTCTAAGTGTATTTTTTTATATCTGCCTTTAGTTTTATTTTTAATGTTTATTGTTGAGAGAGAGACAGACAGAACGTGAGCTGGGGAGGGGCAGAGAGAGAAAGAGGGACACACAGAAACCGAAACAGCTCCAGGCTCTGAGCTGTCAGCACAGAGTCTGATGCAGGGCTGGAATTCACAACCTGTGAGATCATGACCTGAGCTGAAGTCAGATGCTTAAGCAACTAAGCCACCCAGATGCCCCTCTGCCATTGGTTTAAAGAAACTCATTCTGTCCTTTCAATAGGTGAGAAAAGATCCCTTTGATTAGTATTATATTCCATTCTCACCAGATTGCATATTTATTTTATGAAATATTTTAAAGAATAATAAAACACACCCCTACACTGGCCCCCATGTGTACTGACCAATATATTTGCGACCTTTCCCTGTGCTGCCTTTTCCCCCGCTTCAGATATAATCTGAGTGATAGTTTCACTGTGTATGTTGTATTCCTAAAGCAATATGTTTTACTTTGCCTATTTCTTAAATTTATGTAGTCACCTGGGTGGCTCAGTTGGTTAAGCATCTGACTCTTGATCTCAGCTCGGGTCATGATCTCACAGTTTGTGAGTGTGAGCCCTGTACTGGGCTCCGTGCTGGTGGCACAGAGCCTGCTTGGGATTGTCTCTCCTTCTCTCTTCCCCTCCCCCACTTATGTCTTCTCTCTCTCTGTCTCTCTCTCTCTCTCAAAATAAGTAAATAAACTTAAAAAAATAAATGTCTGTAGATAGAATTTCACTGTACATGTTCTTCAGTGAATTGCTTTTTCATTAACATTGTTTTTTTAAGTTTCGTCCATACTAATACACATACATACCTGTGGTTTATTTCCACTGCTGTATAGTATTTTATTGTGTGACTACATCTATCAGTAGAAGTTAAAAATGGTTTCTCTCTCTTTTTTGACTTTGCTACTATCTATAGAATATTATAAACACTGTTACATGTGGGATTGCTCGCCCACAAGTCTGCATATCTGCCCTTTCCTGGATAATGTCAAATTGCCTTCCTGAGAAGTTAGGCCAATTATCTCCTACCAGTAGGCTCTGAGAATTCCTCTGCCCATCCTCTCTGACATTTGACATTATTAGATTTTTTTTTTTTTTTGCCAGCCTGGTATATATAAAATGGTATCTCATTGTGGCTGTAGTAATCCCTGATTATTAGTGATATTAAGTACCTTAGCATCCATTCATAGTTTATGTTCTGGAAAGGCTTGTGTATTTTGCCCATTTTTTTCTAATAGATTATTTGGTTCTTTTATTGATTTGTAGGAGTTCTTTACATGTTCTGGACATATACCTTTTGTCAGTCGTGTGCTGCAGATGACTTCTCCCACTTTGTGCCTTGTCACTTTACCCCCATTATGGTATTGTGGTAAAGACTAGTTCTCAATTTGAACATGCCCAGATGTACCAGGCTTCCCCCTTATGGTTCATGTTTTTGTTTCTTATTTAATAAATCATTCCAAATCCCAAGGTCAAAAATAATTTTCCCCATACTTTCTTCTGGAAGTTTTGTAGCACTTACTTCTTTATCTAAGCAGAATTTTAATTCAAATTGAAAACTCTCTTTAGAAGCTGCCTTTGCTTTAAATATATCTAGCAGTATCATAGCCCAGAGCAGTGGGCATATTGTGTAAAGCACAGATAAGCTAGGTAGTGTGAGTGATGTAAGAATGAACCTGACCCATACGGTATAATATGGTATACTCCTCAGGAGTATAATGGGCTAGTGGTGGGCACCAGAAAGATATGCCTAATCCTAGAACCTGTGAATGTTAACTTATTCCAATAAGGGTCTTTGCAACTATAAGTGAAGGATCTTGAGATGAGAAGATCATCCTGGATTATCTAGGTGGGCCCTAAATCCAATGACAAGTGTCTTTATCAGAGACACACAGAGAAGAGGAGGAGGCAGTGTAGCCAAGGAGGAAGGCATAAGAGTGATACACTCACCCAGAGCCTCTGCAGGAAGTCAGGCCTTGCTGACACCTTAATTTTGAACTTTGAGCCTCCCAGAACTGTGAGAGAACAAATTTCTATTGTTTTAAGCCCCCTTGACCAGATTGTGGTCACTTACAGCAGGAAATGATTATAAGGATATTTAAGATGAGATGGTCCTACATGGTAACTATAACCAGGAGTTCTCTTTCCTCCGCTGTCACACCCTAAAAGGATGGAACAAGCAATGGTGACAAAATTTGCAAGTGTCATGACCTCTCTGACTTCTTCTGAGGTGCATGGGGTTGGCCAGAGCCTCCCAGGCAGTACTGGAACTTGGTTTCCCTCCCCTCATAGACCACTGCTGTGGGAAATAGGGTCTGCAGAGTCATAAGAGCGGCCAGCTCCAGGTGGGTTTGTGTCAGCACTAAGGGGCTGCATGAGTTAAGAAGAAAACCAGGGATAAGTATGAAACCTCTGCAGGACACGGACACAGACATCAGGAGGCTCCTCCAATGCTGTTTTGTCAGGCTGGGCCTAATGGCCGCTCCTGGGAAATTTAGAGAAGGTCCAAACAAGAAGAGTTTTGAGGGTTGAAAAGAAGATATGCCCATAATACAAACTCTTTCAAACTGTTCTCTTTTTTCCTTGAAAGAAAAAATAATAGGGGCTCCTTGTCTGACTTTGGCACAGATCATGATCTCACAGTTCATGAGTTTGAGCCCCATGTTGGGCTCTGCGCTGACAGCTCAGAGCCTGGAGCCTGCTTCAGATTCTGTGTCTCCCTCTCTCTCTGCCACTCCCCAACTCGTGCTCTGTCTCTCTCATAAAAATAAATGAAATTTTTAAAAATTTTGTAAGAAAATAAATAAATAAACCAAGAGTTATTCCAAGAGAAAAAGTCGAAAATCCTAAACAGCAGTCAACAAACACAAAGTATGATTAAGTAAAAAGAAATGAAACACAAGTAATTGTTACTTTTCTGAATTATAAATTCAGCATGGTCTGTGGGTGTCTATGCAGCTAAAACCTATGGCCTCAAGTTGATTTTCACACCCAGACAGATTTAAGTCAATTGATTTATCCTCACTGGTAGTTTAGCTCCCAACCTTGCACGAAATCCCAAACTTAATCCTATGTACTCTAGAAATCAAGATATAGCTGAAAGCAATAAAGGTTAGAAGACTTAGGTTCTGGTCTCAACTGCACCACCGAGTAACTGTGACTCTGGAAAATCATTTGAACCCTTCGCACTTCGTCTTCCTGATCAGTAATGTGGAGGCCATGACACTCACCCCAGCTCATGATGGTCTAGCATAAAGGAGGCTTGCTTGTCCTAAAGGCACAAAAGTTCCCCTAGCTTATCCACTGTGTTCTTTCTGGAAGATGAACCCTTAAGCCCACATTAAGCAGGGGAAGGGTCAGGCAATCCACATCTCACACACTTCTCTTGTGCTTTGGAACCTGGTCAGGTCAAGGCTTCAATATATGATTGCATCTGGTCCTCCGGACAGCTCCAAAAACAGATATCAGTGTCCTTGCTTTACACATAAGGTAACTGAGTCTGGGGGGATTGGAGCAGCTTGCCCTGGGTCCTCCCACAGCAGCAGGGAGAAGCCTGGAGCTCAAACCTAAGCCCCACTTCCTCCAAAAGGCAAGCTCCTTCCTGTCAGACAGCTACTGCCATTTCTAAAAATAAAAACAAATAATCAGAATAAAGTTGGGAAGTTGGGTTTGGATTCTCGGGCTTTTGCAACCCAACTGAATGTGTCTTGATGGTCTCAGAAAGTTCTCTTGGAAGTTTTTGTTAAAATAGAAGTGGCAAAGACATATTTATTTGAGTAGAGGGATATCAGTAATTGATAAAATTCTTATGTGAAAAATGTAGACACAGAGGGTCACTGAAGAAACTCAAAGTATCTAGGAACCAAGATGGATTTCTAGGTAGTAGTTTGAATGTTCTCTGAATTGAGTAATCAAAGGGAAAATTCTCTTTAAAAAAGTACTTTACTGTGTTTGGTTTTTAATAAGATAGTAATTCAGAACAGAATTGAAGTTTCACACTTGTTAGTGGACGTTTTAAGAGAACAACAGGGCAGTGGCTAATATTAAAACAGGTTTGGATCTGTAACCAGGTGTCTCTTAAGCCACCTGCTTTCAGCCAGAGACACTGACCATCCACTACATAGTGTTATTATAGCATTTGGTTCATATCTTAACATGTCTTATGCAGGAGAGGAACCTTAGAATAGCATTTTGATGTCTAAGTTATAAATGCTTTTTTTTTTTTGTAAATAGAAAGGAACCAGCATTAAAGCCCTAAAGATATTAGATAAGAAAATGTCAGGGGCAGCCCGGTGGCTCAGTCAGTTAAGTGACTGACTTTGGCTCAGGTCATGATCTTACGGTCTGTGAGGTTGACCCCTGCATCGGGCTCTGTGCTGACAGCTGAGAGCCTGGAGCCTGCTTCAGATCCTGTGTCTCCCTCTCTTTCTCTGCCCCTCCCCTGCTAGCACTTCATAACTCTCTCTCAAAAATAAATAAACATTAATTGCACGGGTCCACTTATATGCAGATTTTAAAAAAAGAAAAGAAAATGTCAGGTGATACTGCTTCTAATTGCCCTTGTTAGTAGTTCTAATAAATTCAGTTAAATCCCAGAGCTACATACATTCTTTAAAGCTACTAAGAGAAATGATTTTTGGCACCCTGAGCTCCTTCACTGTTTCTAAACACTGCCAGGATTGGGGTGGTGTTTGTTTTCTTTTTGTCATGGTGTTTACATGCCCTGGCGTGGGCCGCGAGTGAAAATGCATTTGGTGATCTCCTGGTCTCCCCGCAGTCCCTAATGGATGTTTGTCTAAATGACAACACCCAGTTTAGCGCTGTTAACGCTCCAGTGACAGCACAGGACCAGACTGGGGGTGGGGGAGTGTGCGCTACATGTGACAGTCGAGGGCGTGAATGTGAGACTGGGAATCTTCTGTGAGGTAAACACTTCCTCCTCTGGTATCCAGTTCTAGAAGCACCTTTTTGTGCTGTCTCCTACAGTGCCTTCTTTTAGGAGTCGGACCATAAATATTCATTGAGTCAGAGAATTTCAAAACTTGATTATTACCCCCAGTAACTCTAGTGCTGGACTTGCTTTTAGGAGCCCAGATTTCTCAGCCTTGACAAGGACAAGCTTACAAACTGGGTGGTGTCATCCAGGGTGAGGATGCCGGGCTGCTGTCTGAGGTCAATTTCTGTGGTATTATACATGGCATCTCTTTGTAGGGTTGACTGTGAGCTTGCTTAACACTGCAGCCACTCTTGCAGATATGTGGCTTCCATAGCGTATTTAGCAAAATGCATCCGCTCTTCTATTTTGTTCACCATTGTCCCAAGCACTGTATGTGGATGTGTTGGACGCAGTGGGGCCTTTCAGGAAACAGCAGGACCATTCTAGGCAGAGCATGACAGCTCTTTAGAGGGCCGTGCCTGCTCTAACCCAGGCCCTCAAGCAGACTGTGGTCTGAAAGGGGGAGCCATGAATTGCGCGTTGACAGCGGGCCACGGCTGTCCTAAGGCTCAGGTGGTTGTCAGCCATAAGTTTAGCTCAGCTCTTTGAGTAATTTGTCACGCCTCGCTCGGCCCCTGCTGGGCCAGCACGTGCCAGCTTAGTGTCAGAGTGCCTGTTCGCCAGACGGCCACTCAGGCCTAACGTCCTGCTGTTCCCTGGACCAGCGGCTTGCTGGGGCCGTGCACGGAGGCCGAGCCGCGCGACAGCCAAGTGCTGTGCAGAATAAGCGTGTTCATAATGAGACGTGAATGGCATTAGTGGGTCCCTCTAGAATTGGGCCTGAGAGGACGCCTCTCACTGTGGAAGTTTGGCAGCCTTTTCGTCAGGGCGAGTCACCAGGAGTTCAGCCTGCATTCGAGAAGCCGATTCAGTCTCCCAGCGCCCGGGCTGTCGTGACCGTCTACATAAAACGCTGTAAATCCATCAGAGGGGCCATTTTTGAAATATTCTACCTCATTTTGCTTTTTTAAAGTTACATAGAGCAAGGCTAAAGAGCAGTTCTGGAGCAGAGCTGCCCAGCAGCCCTTGCCACGACAAAGGACATGTTCCACGTGCATGCAATCCAGCACAGTGACCCCAGCTGCATGTGGCTGCTGGGTGCTTGAAATACAGCTAGTGGGACAGAGGAACTGAATTCCTATTTTTTAATTTTAATTAATTAAAATTTAAATTTAGATAGCCACATGCGGCTCATGGCTACCGCACTAGACAGCACAGCCCCAAGATGCCTCTGGTCTCATGGTGTAAAAATCTTCCTCTGAATATAATTAAAGGGGCCCGAAGAGGAAGGGCCTGCATTGTGAAACCCATGTGCATACTTTGACAAAAGGAAATAGAAAAATATTTTCCGATCTTAAAACACATGCTTACTGAAAGCTAATCGGAAAAGCATGATTGTCACCAACTTTTAAAGAGGCTGTTTTGGAAAGATAGTTTTAAAACATGGCGAGAAATGCTAGAATTACTTTTGCTATTCCAGAGCAGCAAATAATGAACTGATTGATGGTGATCCATGTTACTGTGTTCATGGAGAATTAACATGATTTTCAAAACGACTAAAACACATCTTTTAACTTTTGCATTGTTAACGAGGAAGGGGAAAATGAGACCTCATGCCGACTTCCCCAAGTGTTAATTCATAAAGTCATACGTGCAGTGCTTCCATCCGCTATCCAATTGTTCTGATGTTATCCTGTTATTGGAAGTGTATGATTCACCTTCCGAGGAAATAGAAGCCATACACAAAAGGGGAAGATTTGCTTTCTGCCCTGTGAAAGGCTGCCACACGCAGGGGTCCTATTAAGACAGCTGGAAAGTTGCTTCAGCGTGTTACGCTTGTAAGTTTTATTGGTGACTGGTTTTTGATTACACATTTGAATGCGTGTGTTCCAGACTGCAATTTTAATTAAAAGGCAATAGTCTTTTCTTTTTTAAATTGCATTGTGCACTCTCTGCTAGAGTCCCCCGCTTATTAGTTCCTATTTTCTAATGATCGTAGCCTATCCTGGCTTGAGGCACTGGTGCCTCCTCAGAGCATACCTTCCTGGCCTTCCCTCTTCCGTGCAGTCTTTTTTTCTTTTTCTTAAGTGTACCACCAATACTGGCTTCAAGTGTCAATTCATTTTATAGGAGACTGAGAAGAGCATTCTATCCACTCACCTAGGAAGGGAAGGTCCTGCATCGTCCCACAGCCATCTGTAGAAAGAAATGCCATCACAATCAATGCCTCTGTTTTTATTTGGTTCAACCTTAATGATCTTTTGCTGTGATTCTGTAACTGTTGATGTTTATATTTTTCAGTAATACTGGTGTTGGATGTAACTGAAGTCTAAGAGAAACAGGTCTCAACATCAGAATCTTTCCGTTAATTATGACTCCTACTTAATTCCCTGGCAGGATGTTAACAGACTCATGAGGTACTTTCTTCCCCCCAACACACATAAAAGTTGCATAACCGTATTCAAACCAGAGTGAACCGTGTCATTGTAATGCATGTCATTCCACATAGCACTAGTTTTCTTAACCAACGATCACAGCTACGAAGAGCGAGCTCTGTACCTCGAAGCAATAATTCAGAACCACCGAGAAGTAATGACGTTTGAGGATTTCGCGGCCCAAGTCTTTTCCCCCTCGCCCAGCCCCTCCCTCGGCGGAACGGGTGAGTGTCTGCATTATTCTGCCCTCCCGCGCTTAGGACGCACTCGAGCAGCAGATGTACACCTGTTTTTCACAGATAAATGCTTGCAAATTTAAGAAGAGCATTCTCCCTCTGAATCAACTAATGAATATCAAAAGGAATGATGACATTCATTTTAATTTGTTTTGTATCCGAGCTGTTCACTCAGTGCTTTTCTTCAGCTATCCTGTTAACCCCCGAATCTAGCAAGGTTAATGAACTTTTTCTCAGTAATGTGCTCCGGTTCATTCAGGAGTGTAGGTTTCTTGCTGAGCTGGGAATATGTTGTTTAAAAGCGATGCCCGAATCAGTGCTTACTTATCAAAAAAGTGTTCCTCACAGTTGAAGCCGTTGCTACTAATGCTAAATGGGGATTATGCTGCCAAGATACTCGGGTCAGGGATTAATGCAGGAGAGAAGGAAGGACAGTGTCCCCTGGTCCGTCATTACTGCAGAGCGGCGTGCACGCTTTGTCCCCTGGTCCGTCCTTACTGCAGAGCGGCATGCACACTTTCTCTCTGGAGTGGTCTGTGTCACATGCACAGGCTGCCGACCAGCGCAGCACCTGGCGTGGAACCTGTTTAGAAACTGGCTTTCAGTCATTTTCATTTATTATGCCAATGGAATATTTCAGAAGTTTCCGTGAATGTCCTTGTTTTTAGGTTTTACTCTCTTTATATTTCCAATTCAAAAAAAAAGGGTACCACCACCGCTTAAACTGATTATATGATTACTGTGTTTTTTTTTCCCAAAGAATAGAATTACTTGTGAATTTCTGCATGTAATTACAGATTAATTGCCTTTCAGAGAGTAAATGGGATATTTAGTCAATGCATGTTGAAATTCTCAATGAGGGGCTTCCTTCTCCTTCCACTGGTGTAGACACAACTGTTAGCTTGCTTAATAGATTTCTAACCTGTGTCAATTGTCTCTGAACACCACCTTACTTCTCCGATTCTGACTTGTTAACAAATACCTTACACAGAAAGTGAAAAAAAATTAAATTCAGTGAAATAAATCACTTACAAATAAAATCAGCCATGCATCATTGTTTAACATCGCTGGCTTCAATCCTTGCCTCTCGGAGCTTTGTTGGGAGATAAGAGGGGGAGGCTTGCACTTGCACAGGGAGCCAGGAGCAGCAGGCAGAAGGCCGGGGAGATAAGCAAGCTGGCCGAGGTGCGGGAGCCGCGCGATTTACATAATCACGCCTCTGCTTCCTGGTGAGGCGTCAAGAAACACAGGGATGGCCTCTATTGATCTTTGTTGAACTGGAATACTAAACAACATGAGAAAGCTTATAACTTAAAGCTTTGATTAATGTTTCTTACATTAAAAAAAAGTAGAACAGCTGTGAATTGAATTCTTTTATACAGTCTGCCAACATTCTATCTAAAACCAAAAAAAAAAAAAAAAATCAGTTTCAAGGAAAATGAAGATTTCACACCACTCTGCCTAGAGGTGGAAAATCATTTCTAGTGTGTAGGTGAAAGAACATGAAGGATCTGTAGCAAGCTAATTTTTTAAAGAGCACATTCAGCTGTTTCTCATCCTCATGAGGGTCCTGGGACTTAGTTTTCCTGTGCAGGGTTTTGTGAGTTCTTTTTTTTAACTCCTGAGAAAGGTTTTTGTTTCTTAAAATTAGAAGAAATGGAATAATAACTAGGTATTGACATTCCTTAACTCTTACATTCTTAAGGCTCTAGATTAAGATGTTCCTGAAACAACTATTAATCAACTTTGTTTTCTATGCATACTTTAGTTTCTATATAAGTTAGTTTGATCTTTTCCAAAATTTCATAATTATTTAAATCCATCCAAATGAGCTAGTGTGTAGGTAATATCTTAAGTTAGTCTCCAGAAGTGATTTGGATTTTTCTAGACCTGCTCTTTGGAGGCAATTGCTAGCAAGCAGGCTTCTTCAAGAGCATCACATTTGCCAAAGTCACTTAGCAGATAAGGGTCTCTGACAGCTCATGAGTGGGCCCTGGAACTCATACAAAAGGAACATGAAACCAAAGATGGTTGTCAAGACAAATGCTGGGTCTTCCTCCTTTCAAATTGTTGGCATCCGTACTACATTTCATAATGTTTAGGGTTTAGGGCATTCCGTGTTGAGTGATAACATTTTTTGTACACATCTCACGCCAATCCATGAATGCAATTTTAAGTCTGGGCACCATGTTCTTTGTCACCACTTTGCATATCTGCCCACACCAAAGATGAGGAAGGAACTGGAAAGGAACTTGGCGTGAACTGAAATCTGGGGGCAGTACAGTGAGGGCGGAGCACTTCCAGACCTTAAATAGGCACGTTTTCAGAAGCACATCTTCTGCTCTTCACATGCCAGTTTTGCTTTTGAGGAATCCCTATCCCGGCCTGTTACCACTTTCACAGATGTAAACATTTTTCATTTATTCAGTGTTTACTGTTTTCTTGGGACAAGTACAGTCAAACCCAGACGAGCCAGCTAGCTTAAACTAAGAAACAGAGGTGAACTCTGCTCTTTCAAGCAGCAAGCCAACTGGAAAAATTGACCCTGAGAAGCTTAAGCCCCCACCGTGCACTTAGGACCCAATCAGACCACCTCAGGCCAGCAGTGCCATCAAAGCGGGGCCTTGGGCTCCTGCTCACATGCATATGCACAATCTGAGGAATTAGGGGCTCCCAGGTTTTCTTTGTATCCTCCCTGCAAGGGGCTTTGTTGTTAATGCAGAGGGAGAGTAACCTGAACCCTGTATTCCTTCCACACTGTGCTTGTAGCAGCTAGCAGCTCCCGTTTCTAGAGGGAAGGCCTGTGGTATCTGCCTTGGAGTCCTATGCATAAGTAAGAAGCATGCTCAGTGGGAGTGGCTGGTGCCCAAAGACGCTGCTGTTGGAAAATGCCTTCTCTTCAGACTCCCCCTGCCCCAGTGCTGTTGCTTGTCACGCGAGGCAGCCAGAGAGGGACACACTGGCCAAGTAAATGTTTCTCTTCATGATTCACTGTCAACCACTGATGAGGATGTAGGGTCTTTAATTGTTAGATAATAGGTGGGTGCCCCGCTTTTTAAAAGGAAGTTTAAAAAAAAAACTATTTTCCAAGTCAGAAAATGCTATTTTAAAACACCACCTACCATATACATATTCCATCCATTACTTGTACTGATAATACCCAGTGCATAGTATTTGAACTGCCTTTTTTTTTTAACCTGTGTAGCTTATGTTCCTTTTGATTCCCTCCGTACTGACCAGCAATTTCTGAAAGGTAGCCAGTGTTAAAATATTGGCTGCAATTAACACACACAGTGTGTGTGTGTTTACATACATATATATGTTTTATGCATGTATATACACACATTTCACACACACACATACACATATTGGGGTGAGGGACTCAACTTGTGTTTTCATGCATGTTTCTATGGAAGGGGGGGCCTGCAGAGAGGACTTCAAAGGGTTAACTGGAATGGGCACCCTCGACTGCTGGGCGGGACTGATGTAATCACTGCAGCTCACAGCCAAGTGCATCTGTTCACCATGAGGTCATTCTTCTGCATGCTAATGATTTGGAAAATCAAGTCTAATGTTTGACATTATCGGAAAGGATATAAATAGTATAAATCTTTACCTTTTGGAAGCCGGTCTTATAAACAAGAAGTGGAAAGAAAAAAAAGAAACTTTAGCTTGGATCTAAGATGTTGTTTTTTCCAAGAACTGCTTTAAAGGTTGTGTCTAGATCTTAAAACCTTAGAGGAATCCACTTGTGTCTGTTGATAAATGAATCCCCAAATCACTAGTACAGTCACAGCTAGCAATTTGGTAGTGGAAGACTACAGGTATGTCTGATTAAATATCTGATTTTAAGAATTTCTAAGTGCCTTGGTTGGAACCTGATAATGATTGAGTTTTTCAAAGAAATGTCCAAAACCTAAGTTAAATAAGTTGTTCTCAGTATACACAAATCAACAGTGTTTACTGAAGATGCCAACACTGTTTTTGGTTCCTTTCTACCTTAATATTCCTGCAGGGAGCCAGCAGAGGGAGCACAAATCTTTGTTTATTTGTGAGCCCTACATAAACACATTTGATTCCTCCAAGATATGATCAGACATACTTCCACCTTTATGACAGGTTAGGTGGTAAATGTTCCAGAATTTAGAGCAAGTGGGAGGAAACTACTCATTCAGCTCCACCAGATTCTGTCACTTTTAATATAGGTCATATTTGGAGCTTAACCCAGATTAGTCTGAGACGGTCTTAGGAGGTTGCTGCCACCATGCCTATTGCGCAAAACCGTAAGCTTTCACCCGTCATGCTCAGGAAGTGCACATGTGCCCTCTTGGAAAGGATTATTATGCTCACCTACCTAATAAAAAAAGACTTTTGTAATTTTCTTCTACAACAAAATCAAATTAAGTTGATAGAACCTATCAGAAGACTGCCTGGTGTCACTGGGTCATTCTGGCGACCCTCATAAGACTGCAGGTATATCAGTCCCAAAGTGAAGCTGGCAAGTAGATGCTACACAGACTACTTTTGTAACTCATCAGCCTTTGCCTAGAGGAGTTTGCCGACTGGACTCCCAAACCATACACAGTGGTTACATATGCCAAGATATTGCAGGCTTGCCATTCTGCACGCAGATCCCAATGTAACCAGTTCTCTGGCAGTTAGCAATTAGGTTGGTCCCCAGAAACTGCACAAGGTAGACTCTAACTGTTACCCCCCAACAAAGATGACAGATTTTCCCCATTCATTGAGGGTGGTCATGTTACCAATTCAGTCTCTCTCTCTCTCTCCCTTCCTCCCTCCCTCCCTCCCCCACACCCCTCTCTCCTCTCCTTCCTCAGTTCCTCCCTCCATGTAAAAGTGTTCTTCATAAGATTTCGATTGATAACATTTCTTATGTGTTCACCTACCTAATAAATTTGCTGAAACCAGCAAAGAACATTGTAGAACATGGAACTAGAGGAAGCTTCAGGGGATATCAAGCCTAACCCTATCACACCAATTTTGAGTCACCTGAAGACCAAGCCATGAAGGGACAACCAAAAGGCCATGGGCCACAGTAGCAGTGGGGCCCTCACCCCTCATTCCATGCTCTCTTTTCTTCCCAAAGTGGAGTCCAGTGTCAGTGATATCATCCAAGACTTACCAAGTCTTCTGCTTGGTAAGCTGTCACCAAATGCTGGCTGTCAGTTACATTGGTCACAGAATTCCTAACCAGCCAGTTATAAGAGTTTGTCAGTCTGCAAAACCCATGTCTCCTCTCTGAGAGGAGAGAAGCAAATACTATCTTAATGTTTTTTGAAAAGAGCCTCTTTAGGAAAGCTGTACCTTCCTCATTGCTCTTCAGAAAGTCTTCAGGAGACAAGACTGAAATTCAGGGAAGTGATAGTGCTGGAAACATAAACCACAGAAACTCACATTATGCTTGTTCTGATGACAATGTATCACTTCACTGGCCAGCACACCCGCATAATTGTGACAGTTTATGAGGCAGCCTTGTAGTTGTGGCTGCAGAGTCCTTTAAGAAGCCCTCTCATTCCCACTTCTAACCAACAGAAGGGAGAACTGTATCCAACAGAGGAGAGAACTGAAGCCCAGAATATACTTCTACTTCATGGAGTGAGCAAACATGCAATAGAGGCTCCCACACGTCCAAGGGCTCAGGCAGGCCATCCCAACATGTGGAGGGGCATCTGCTATTCTGAGTGTGGGAGGAACAGAGTCAGGACCCAGGCCCAGAGCCCATGCACCCACACACTGCTGCTGCACCCTGAAAGAAAGGCAGATGGCAGTACCCATCAGCAAACCTTTTACCCCTCATACCCCATTGCCAGGTTTTATGGATTTTTCTCCCTCAATACTTAATACAGCCCAGGCTTGCCTTCTTTTGCTCTTCTTTGCATACAGCCACCCTAATCATTCCAACTCCACTGACTTCCTGTCCTCCTTGCTCAACGTGGGCCAGAACCTTCTACCTGGCACCCGCCTCCCCACCTTCCTTGGAAGCTCGTTGCAGGGAGGATGGATTCCCCTGAGAGGGCCACTGTCTTCTGTGTTCCACAGCCGAGTTACCTGTTGCTCTACAGCTTAGTCTGATTCTGTAAAATGGGTCTAATGAGAACCTTCCTTAAAGGGTATTCATAAGGATTCAGCAAAGGAATATGTGTAAGGAGATGAGTACAGTGCCTGGCACATAGAGAACCCTCAGCAGGTGCTTACTGGATTATCATACTCACCCGCCCTGTCTGTCCATGTTTTTCCTCACTCCATCTTATACAACCCTCTTCCTCTTCCATCCCATCTTCCTTCTGTCTTCCTCTTGGAACACGTGCCTCCCAATTCTTCCTTTCTTATCCTGGAATACACCGCTGCTTACCCATTGACCTGTCTGCTGGAAGGGGAGTGCAGGCCAGGGACCACAACAGTGGAAATGCCATCCCAGCACCCACCCTGTGGGGATGGCTCCATAAATCAGAGTCATGGCTGCTGGCTTTTTATTAATGTTAGTTCAAGATCTGGAAGAAAGCTTAGAACTCCAGTAGAGTCATCCAGAAGTTTCCCTTAAAGACAAGTTCTCTTAGTCTATTCAAGAACTCCAGCCACCCCCACTCAGCACCCTCAGCACGTTTCGCTGTAGCCAACCCGGTGTTGCCGCATGGCCTGCAAAGAGTTAACTGTCCCACGTGGTGTTTCCATCCCAGCAGTCCCTCCCAGAGCCAGCCCGAATCTTCCTTTCCACATAACCAGCTCAGTTCTGACCCACTTCCATGTGACATATTTTTTAAAACCTAAAATGTATTCTTCTTGCAAAGATGATAAAGCATCCATTGGATTTTTTTAAACCGCCCATAATCCCATCACCCAAACCCAGTAATCCTGGCCCTAGCTTGCAGTTCACCTGCGAATCTCTATGGATTCTGATGCTGTGTCCCTCCTCCAGAGATGTGCGTATATTGGTCTGAGGTGTGGCCTGAGCATGAGGATTTTCTTTTAAAAAATCCTGAGGGCAGAGCGCCTGGTGGCTGTCAGTTGAGCTTCCAACCTCAGCTCAGGTCAAGGTCTCACAGTTTGTGGGTTCAAGCCCTGCATCGGTCTCTGTGCTGACAGCTCAGAGCCTGGAGCCTGCTTCAGATTGTGTTTCCCTCTCTCTCTGCCCCTCCCTTTTCACCCTCTATCTCTCTCTCTCAAAAATAAACATTAATTTTTTTTAATTCCTAAGGGCATTTTATTATGCAGGCAGGCCTGAGAACCACTGTCTACTCATCTTTGTAATGCTTGGGTCCTCATTTTAATGTGCCATTTAACTTGTCATTACTCCTATGTTGGTTTTTCTTAGCCTGTGTAAGTCATGTGTGTGTGTGTATGTGCACACTCACGTGCACATGCACACATGTGCCCTATCTATAATGGGCAGTAAATTCTTTAGAAAATGACACATGTAATTTCTTTCTTAAAACGTATGCAACAGGAATAAAATAGAAATGTGGACAGAAAGATTCAGGCTGTTGCCTGAAGTGGCCGGCACGTGTCTGTGGACTGGACACCTCCGCCAGGTGCAGGGCAGACAGATGCAGAGCAGACTCCTGACTCCTGTAATTGTTCAATGTTACTCTCCCTCCCTGGTCTCCTAGTGAAAGTGGGCCAGTGATAAGCAATATGGCCAAAACCTGGTGTGAAAAAGACAGGGGAAGCCAGGGCCTGGGCACTCCACAGACCAGATATTGCAGTTTGAATAACTGAAACATGATTCAGCATACTTTCATAGATGGTATTTTAGATTTTAAAGAGAATTTTTGATTGTCCTGTCTAGCACCAGATTTTGCTTCATGCTTATTCATCTCTTTTTTCTCTTAAAATGCTTTTGTTGTCTTCAGTGTCAGCTCTGAGACAGGGAAGAAAGAGATGAGACAAACATTTGCTCCATTTGATCTAATAGACAACAACGGTGCTACCTGTCAAATGTTGCCATCTCTAAATTGGCCTTGACCCTCGGCCCGCCTCCCACCCCCCAGGATTGTGCTTAGGGAAGCTTAAGGGAAGCCTTTGTAAGGCTCCGGAAGCTTCCTTTTTGATGTCTTTCCTACCCTTCTGGAGTTTGCAATCTTGTTAGGGAAGAGCAGATACCGGAAGCTTCCTTTTTGATGTCTTTCCTACCCTTCTGGAGTTTGCAATCTTGTTAGGGAAGAGCAGATATTCATGAACCACTAAAAGATGGCTACTTCTGAACTATAACCACATATCAAAAAGGTATAGTGAAAGAGAGAGAGAGAGGAAGAGATACAGTGAGCTAATGGTGCAGGTCAGTTGGGTTGAGATTTTCCTGAAGTGGGCTGTGCCATCTACCTTGTGAGCCTGGAAGAGAAAGAAACTTACCTAATATGTATTAGATACACTACTCAGTCCCTCACCAGTCATTTAAAAAATTGAATGTTTATTTATTTTTGAGAGAGAGAGTGAGGGGAGGGGGAGAGTGCATGAGTGAGCGAGGGGCAGAGAGAGGGAGAGGATCGGAAGCAGGCTCTGTGTTGGCAGCAGAAAGCCCAATATGGGGCTCAAACCCACAAACCTGTGAGATCTGCACTGAAGTCAGATGCTTAATCTACTGAACCAGGCACCCCCAGTCAATTTTTAACTTTCCCACATTGGCTAAGAATTGAGATGTCTGAGAACTGGAAGGCCACCAACAAGAAGAGTAAAAGGAGGGAGAGTCAACATGGGAAGAACAAAGAGGAAGAAATGACTCCTTTCAGAGTCAGTGTGGGGACCTCCCACCCCAGCCCTGGGGCTGATGCCAAGGTTGGGGGGTGTTCACAGATTCCCAGAAAAACAAGGGACCCAAGAGTATTCATTCTAAAATATTGCCATCACATTTAAATTGTTCCTTTGGAAGAACTTGAAGATGCTGCTTTTTCTGTGAAATGCTGTCTTGACTTTAGTTCTGATTTCACAGTCCTCACAGGGTTTTAAATGCAAGTGGCATCTTCCTCCCTGCCTAACTGTTAATTATGGTTCCCGTGACACTTTCACAGTTGCCAAGAGATGGCCGACAGGTACGAGAATTTTTCTCAGAGGCAGTTTTTGAAAATGACTCTTAATTAAAGCTCATTTGAAATAACATTGAGGATTTGTTTCAGAAGAACCTGGAGCTTCTGACACCCCATGTTCACATTGGGGTGTGAACTGAGGCTGTGACCCTCGTGTTCTCCTGGTTCCACAGGGTGGAGCACATGCAAACCATAGCTGTTATGGTGGGCT
The DNA here is from genome assembly GCF_008692635.1 of Crocuta crocuta. NCBI lineage: Eukaryota > Metazoa > Chordata > Mammalia > Carnivora > Hyaenidae > Crocuta > Crocuta crocuta. Next base: position 2,189,519 of record NW_027551566.1, read on the forward strand.
CCCGGAAGATTCCATGCCTTTGCTTAAGTTTCTAGCTAGCAACAATCAAACCAAAGTAGAGGCCAAATGGAAGCTCTCTTGTTAGCATTTAAGTCTGCTGACAGAAAATAGAATATTATATTCTCCATATATACTTTATATATGGAAAAGTATATATACTTTTCCAGAAGTATATATGCTGATAACTAGGAAGTAAACCTCTTTATAGCATAATAAAGAGAAAAGCTGGTTCCTTTTCTCCAGTTAACCTACAAAGGCCCTCAAAAGGCTGGGGGGAAAATCCCTTTTAAAAATGGGAAACATGCCAGTCAACTTTGCAAAAAACAAAAGGCAAAAAACAAAACAAAAAACACCCCACCATAACGTTTTTACAGCATTGACTGGCCAAGTTCATTTCTCAGCACATACGAAACCTAAAAGCATCTCTGTAGAGTGTACAGAGAGAAAGAACAGGCAGAACCCTGTGTTTTGACTGCTTCAGGAATATGAGACCATAAAACCCCAGATGCATAGACACATTCCACCTGCCTGTGTCCCCACACCAGGCCTCTGTTGCCTCTGCCCGCTGTGCTCAGCCCTTACCTGTGGCAGGGTCCCCAGCCTACCCGGTCACCCACCTGTCTCTTCTCTCAAGCAGGGTCGGCTGATCTTGAGATTGCCTGAGTGAGGACCGCCACTGTGGGTCCTCCAGGACTCGTGTGTCAGGGTCCTACCCCCCCACCCTGATCTCAGGCAAAGCCAAGGAGCGCAGTTTCCCTTGCCGTGGCTGCTGAAGTATGTTTTGGCCGACCCTGTGTCTCTCATGTCCCAGAGCCTATGCGTGGTAGTTAGGGAAACCCTGCTCCCTAGCACTGTCCCCAGGGCTCAGAGAAGCAGCTAGAGAAACAGCCTGACTGTTACAGCAGAGCCCTCAGTAACATCTGGGCGAGCGGCTTTCCGAGTCCAGGCCCTCCTGACCAGGGGATATGAACTAGCCCAAGAACATCAGGGTGAGAGTCCCAGAGGGAAGGAATGACCACAGAAGAAGCCAGAAATGGGATTCTGCAGGCCACTAGGCTGACTCTGTCCTTTATTCCAATTCCCCAAAGCTGGTGACTTGCTAGAGGCCATATTTAGATATTAAAGCTCAGTCCAACTCAGGTCCTGGGGACCGACCTTTGGTAGAGCGTAGGTGAATGGGAACTGTGGCTTCACTTCTTGGATCATCACATTAAGCCCCATGAGGGTTAGGGCTTCATGCATTCATTCCATAAATATTTACTGCGCACTAATATGGAAGGTACATAAATGGGCAAAACAGCAGCCCCACCTTCCATGAGAATTATCTTTTTTTTCATGTTCATTTATTTATTTTGAGAGAGAGGGAGAGAGAGAAGGTGCTCTGCTGGCTGCCAGGGCAGAGCCCAGTGTAGGGCTTGAACTCAAGAACCATGAGATCATGTTCTGAGCTGAAACCATGACTCAGACGCTTAACCAACTGAGCCATGCAGGTGCCCTGAAGCTTATCTTTTAGGTGGGTGAGAAAGACGCTGGCCTCTCAGAAGCTGAGGGGTACCAAGAAATAAAAGGCAGCAGGGAAGGAGGACCAGGAGTCCTACTGAGAAGCATCACTGCGGTGATATGCTCTTCGAAACAGGGCTTGGCAAAGGTCTCACTAAGAAAGCATTTGAGGAGAGGCTTGAAGGAGGTAAGGGAGCAAGCTATTTAGACTCTGGGGAGAGAGCATTCCATGCAGAGGGAACAGCAAGTGCAAAGGCCCTGAGGCAGGCATTTCCTGGAATGTTTGAGGAACAGTGAGGGGCCCATCATGGTTAGGGGAAAACAAGCAAGGGGGTGAGGAGGAGGAGGAAGGTCAGAACAGTCTCACAGGCCTAGGGAAAGACTTCTGCAATACTCTAGTGAGCTGGGCAGCTCCTGGAGGGTGTTAAGCAGTAGGGTGACATGAAATGATTCTTGATTTAAAACATCACTCTGACTCCTATGGGGAGGATATTCTAGGGGAGGGTCAGGAGGGAGACTAGTTGGATAATATTTCATTCCCCACATATTCCCATCACCTACCACACAGCAGGAATCAAAGACATGTTGACTAATAAATGAATGTTGCACTAATCCAAGAAATGTTCCCCCTGAACATTCCCCAGGGGGCCGCTAGAGGAGCCTACCCCTCTCCTGCCCCTAGTGCCACAGAGCGCAGCCCCTCACTGGGACTATATAGATGAGAAGAGCAAGGTGACACCCACCTCTTTGTAGTCTGCATGGTGGGAGGAAGAAGGTGAAGAGGAGATGGGCAGAACTTTGACCTGCAGTCAGGTCAAGACCTGTGTAAGACTCCCCTGACCCAGTCTCATGTTAGAATCCAGTGGTCAGGAACCTGTGGGCTGGTGTGAAGAATCATGGGAGATAATCATCCCTCATACACAGAATATTGTTTGAAGAGACATAAAATGACTTGTAGTGATCCAGAAGAGCTAGGATATGAGGGTAAGTTTCCTTGGCATTGTTTTTTTCTTAGAAAAATAGTCTCAAGGGCCTGGGTGGCTCAGTCAGTTAACATCCAGCTACAGCTCAGGTCATGTATTCACGGTCTGTGGGTTCGAGCCCCACATAGGGCTCTGTGCTGACAGCTCACAGCCTGGAGCCTGCTTTGGATTCTGTGTCTCCCTCTCTCTCTGCCCCTCCCCTGCTGTGCTCTGTCTCACTCTCTCAAAAATAAGTAAACCTTAAAAAAAGTTTTTTTAATAATAATGTATATAATTTGATGTTTTTAGTACATTCGCAAGGTTGTGCAACCATCACTACAATCTAAGAACTTTTTAACTCATCCTAAAACAGGCAAAAAAGTCCATATACCCATTGGTGGTCAGCCCCCACTCCCCCTACCCTACCTCCAGTCCATGGCAACCATTCATCTACTTTCTGTCTCTGTGGATCTGCCTATTCTGGACATTTTGTGTAAATGGAATCATACAGTATGTGGTCTTTGGTGACTGTCTTCTTTCATTCAGCATGTTCTCGGGTTCATTCACGTTGTCGCCTATGTCAGTATTTCTCTTCTTCTTATTGCCAAATATGTATTCCATTATAATGGTAGGCCATGTTTGGTTGTCCATTCATCAGTTGGTGGACATTTGGGCTTTTTCTGCTTTTTGGCTATTAGGAATATTGCTGCTGTCAGCATTCCTGAACTGTTTTGCTATTTTGAGATGTGAATTCAGTCTGGTAAGATGAACATCCCTGCCACAGCTAAGATGTAACTGAGATCTTAATATTCATGTTCTGTGAGATAACAAGAGGGTCTAGAGACCACTGTCTCTGTGAGGCCCTGACAGGAAAAGTTCAAACCAAGATATTAATCTTCAATTTACAAGTTAGTTAAATTCAGCCATAGATCCATATAAGTACATAAGAGTTGTGGAAGGGGAAGAGAAGAATGCCGGAAACCCTCCTGAGCCTTCCACCAGCTTGCTTAGCCCCCACACTGGTGCGTATGCTCATGTAGGCACAAAATCCACACATTCTCTCCGCCTGCCTTCCTTTTGGTCCAGCTGTCCCAGCTTTCTGATTCAGAACCAAAGTTGATGGCAAGACCAACAACCAAAAAGAGGAAGCCCAGCGTCAGGGCCAGGGCCAGTACACAGCCATTGCTGCTAGGTTGGAAATACTGGAAGCCATCCGTGAGCCATTTGGAAATGTTAATTAGGCTGGCTAATTCCCACTGGTCTTGAGTTGCCAGTGTTGAGTTGAGCATGTAGGCTTACCCCATCCACGACTGCACCTGTTCCCTTCCTCAGAGCCATTCCAAGGGGTCTGAATAGCACAGACTGCTCTCTGATCTCCGGCTCTGTCCGCCTTCCTGCTGGGAGGATATTTAGCACTCGCCTAAAGCTGGAACCGTGGTCTGCTGTTTCTCTCCCTCAGCCATGCCAGCTCTCAAAATCATTCCCTTCCCTAATTATCTTGAACCAGTTAATCATTTTCCACACTGACTGTTCAGTAACAAGGACCCAGGGAGAAGCAGCCACTTTTCTTGTCTGACCCTGCCCAGTGTTATCCCAGGTGGCAGTCCCGGATGACAGCCTTTCCTCAGAGATAAGAAGCTCCATTCAAATCCTTGCTTTTTGGCTATCCCAGCGAGTCCCGCCAGAGAACACAGGCCACAAAAAGCCCCACCAGTTCTTGAAAAGCCTCCACTAGGCAGAGCTGTGTGGAACACAGCAGATCTCCAATCAAGACTATTGTGTCCTGTGTTTTATGAAATCCTTGTTGATATCCAGAGTATCCAAGAAGCCACACAAGGCCCAAGAAGTAAGACATTTTTCTCTAAAAGTGACTTCTGGGTTCTCTGAGCTCTGGCTCTGTGTCTGAGCTACTGAATGGCTGCAGTTTAGCCCTTGGTGTCAGGCAGATGTGTGGAGGGCTCTCTCCAGAGGGGTCCCACCCTGCTGTTCTTAGATGTCCAAATGCTACTCCAGAGTCCCCACACATGTAAGAAAACTTTGAATTTAATGCACATTTTAACCCTATCACCCAGTGTGGCTCAATGTCTTTTTCACTATGACCCCACCATGGAGACCTTTGGATTTCCTAACTTGTCTCCTCCCCTCCGAAACACTCCACAAATAGTGTATATCTGTTTATTTACCATACCAGTATCTGGGCTTTCTTCATATAAAAAATATATTTTTGCTCCCCATTTAGAATGCAGGCCATAATTCCTCCACCAAAGCCCCCTACTGGCAGGAGCTTCATCTGCTTTGTTCACAGCTATAACCAAGAGACTGAAACAGAACCTGGCACATCTTAGGTGCTCAACTGATGAAAAGATGAAATAATCATGCTCTGTGTCTCTGTCCAATACCACTAAGCATCACATGCCTCCTGTCCTCATCCCCAAACACTGTGCTCTCTTCTGGTGCCTTCCAACACTGCCCAGGCTAGTTGGTACCTCGCACTCACCCCCAGGGAGGTATCAGGAAGCTGACAGCCTATTCCTGTGTTCCATGTGTGGGCCCCCACCCTTTGGTAGCACTGCCTGTATGTCAAGGGCAAGTGACATTTGAGCCCCACGGAATAATTAAAGTAGCCCCCAACTGTCTCTGTCTTTGCATCTCCTTAACTCATCCGTGGGCTGGCAGTTACTGAGACATTCTGTTTGGTCCAGCACACTACACCAGGCTGCATCTGGGGACACACTGGGGAGAGGAGCAAACCAGTCCTCATCAGCAATTACAAACAAGTCTTCCATTGTTAGCTGCGCCATCTGTTTTCTTGGTACGCCCAGCATAACCAGGGCGGAAGGGCTGCAGGGGAGGGAGACCAAGGAGCCCCTTCCTGAAGAGGCCCCATTTGCTTACCCTGGAAAGGGTAGGTAGTATGGTGCCCTGAAAAGCTGGGCCTCCCGAACTCAAGGAAGACAGACCTGCTGAGAGGTGTACATATGCCATCTTCCATGAGAGGAAATGGGGTGCCGCAGCACAGTGCATAGGGAGAAAACAGGAAATCTAGATAATCTTATTATGGAGGATCCATGGAAAACGTTCTAGTCTGTTACCAACAATCAACACACAAGAGTCTCCAGTGCCCTAGAGCACAATCAATGTATAGAGAAGGAGCAGGTAACAGTGGTTGAAAGTAAAGTAAGACTGATCAACCACAATCAGTTATTTATCCTGAAATTCCAAACCCCAAATAATTTCTCTGGTGGTGGAGGCATTTTCAATAGATCATTCAAAGTACACATTTCTTCTGGAGATCCCCACCTAAGAGTATGTCAGTGGTCCTTCTGACAGCCTTCTGAACCACCGTCTTAGAAAACTGGCCCTGATTCCTGTGCCAAACTTGGCAGGCGGGGTCAGCAGACAATCCAAGTTTATGACTGTGGCCGTGCAGACAACGATCTGTGTCACTGATGAATGTCCTTTGTCCAGATTTGATGGTGGTCAAGTGACACTGAATTCAGGATTGCTGTGGGGGTTGGGGTGAGGAGCTATGCCTGGTGCAGAACGATGCTGAGGATTTGCTGAGGGAAACCCCCCAAGGAAATAGGGTGCCTGTGGGAGGGATGGGAAAAGAGGATCGACAAGACCTGTCACAAAGTACGGTGAAACTCGGATCCTCTCTTGGGGTCAGCATGACTACTGAGATCCTCCAGCTCAGCTCTGTGAGTGAGAGAGAGCCCACTGTCCAATTTCACCACTGTGGGACCCCCTTCCCTGCCACCATCCATACAGTATGCTGGGTGCTTCCTCCCTGGGGACCGTCCAATCACAAGTGACACTAGAACTGAGTTCACACACTATGTACACTCAGAAACCTATGCCATGAAACTAAGAGGCACGTAAATTTGCATGCTTAGAGGCTGTCAATTCATTTTTCAGGTCATCCACTGAATTCCCGATGCTCATCTTGAAAATTCTTACCTTTGACTGTATGTTAGACCAAATCCATCAGCAGATATGGGGCAATGGGAAAAGGAACACGGTGGTTAGTGCTGCTTTGTCTATAGAGCTCCCAACAGCATCTATACAACACATCCTAGGAACACCACTGTCTCTTTCATTTCACATTTATAAATGTGACGGCAGCTAGGACTCTGCCCTGCCAAGTAGAATTTTTAGTGAGTTTTCAGTTGGTAATGATCTCCAAGCTATGACAACACTCAGCCAGTACAGGAATAAATGTCTTATTAGCACCACGTTCATTATCAAGTTGGGTTACAGATGTGCTGGGCTTGTATTCATTTGATTTTATGTTCTTTCCCTTCAGATTAAAATACATAAAGGTCTCATTGCCATGATTGAGCAAGGTAAGACTGACGCTTTGGATTTGCTCAACCACTGTGCTCTTGGGGAGGGAGGGTGTAAATTCACCACCCAGCCTCTTTCCGTGGCTAACACTGCACTCAAATGCCCCCCGAAGTTCCTGCTGCCCCCACCTCCCCTCCCGAGGGGCCCTGCCCACACTCTGCCCCTGCATGTCTGTGCTGCCTGGGGAAACCCAGCCTTGCCTTTCTTCTGCCAGTGCGCTCTGGGCGGAATCCGACACCAACACCTGCCATCCCGGAACATGTCTTTGTCGCCCGCCCTTTTGTGTGCAGGGCCACAGGGAGCCAGTGGACCCGGGGCCGCCCCCTTTTTTGTTGCCCAAGCCAGGAGGAGCAGAATCTTGAGATGGGCCGATAAGATCTGGCACGTGCTGGGCCGGCCTTTGACCGCTTGCCTTAATGGGCGCCTCCGAGGCCTCGGTGCAGGGAGGGCAGGTCGTCCGGGGGGCTGCTGAATGGAACAGCTGGGGGAGGAAGAGCAGACAAAAGCTGGGGGCGCACAGAGGGTGAGGAACCGGGGATGGGCTGCAGTGTAGGACCCAGAGGGCAGGCTGGCTTCAGCAGGTGTGACCTCTGCGGGCCTCTCCTTTCTGCCCTGGCTCTGGGGTCCAGGCCCTGCCCCGTGCCGCCTGTGGCAGTGCTGGCTGGGGGTGGCGTAGGCTGCACCGACTCATGGGCTCACAGGTGGAAGGGAGACCAGATGGTGATGATGATAACAGCAATAATACTGGAGGACACCAACGAGCTGTCATTTATTAACCATATTGCCACAGTGGAACGCATGACACAGATGCCAGTCACTGTCTCGGGAAAATGCAGGTAGCATGTTAGCCTCAAGACTTCTGGGTTGATCTAAAACATCACCCTCCCTCACCTGTAGGCCAGACCCTCTGGCCCAGCTACCCTTTCTTTCTCCCTCTGCCACAGCTTTGGCCCAGTCCCAGAACTGTTCCAAACGGGGCCCAGTCGCTTGAGTCCCCAGAGGCAACACACCCCACAGACCCGGGTGCTCTTACTGAGTGGGGCAGAGTGGAAGTGTGCAGTCCTGTCCTGCAGAAGTCTTTATTTGCTGGGACCCTGTATCCATGCGGACCCTCCTGCTCCTGCCACAGAACGGTGAAGTGGGGCTCAAGTGTCCTTGGAACAGACCCCCGGCTTCCAGCAAGAGGAAGAGGCCAAATGAGTGGAGCGGCTGCCGGCAGCTTGCGAGTGGAATTATCTCCTTTGTGGCCTGCCGGCTCATTCCCCAGCTGCCGCCTCCCCATCAATCATGGGGTGCGGTGGGCACGGCAGGAGCCATCACAGGCTGGGGGTGTGCCAGGAGGAAGTTGGGGACTGGAGGAATGCAGGGGGCACTGCCGTGCAGGCTGCAGCGGGGGAGAGGCCTTCCCTGTGCCCCCAGCGGTTGGGGCCACTGCTTTCAGATGCATGGGGGCCACTTTGCCACAGAGCTTTATGTGGCTCCTCCAAGTCCGCCTGCCTGGCGTCCCTCTGTCAGCCTGCTGTCCTGCCCAGCCACTGGAAGGCAGCGTGCATCCCCCACCCCGACCCCAGCTTGCCCTCCCTGGCTAGAGGGGTTCAATATTTCCTTTCTAATCCAGAACCACTCTTTCACTTAATAGCATATATTCAAGCACCATTTTATCTCTTTCATTCACTTGCTTTTTATGTTTTTCTTGCTCTCTCCCAATTGATCTGATTAGAATACTGGGTAGAGTGGTTCCTGGTGACTAATGTGAAATCTTAGACAATTGGAAGTGAAGGTATTTCAAAATAGAATATTATCTAGGATTGAATCAGGTTGTTCACCCCCATGTCCAGCTCCAAGGGGACGGGGAGAGACCTTTTACCGATGCCATCTCTGTCATGGAGAGCAGTATATCTGGGCTGCCTTTGTCAGAAGCAGCCTATTTTTAAAGATGAGACTAGCACGAGAAAGCCATGGGACATTTCCTCTCTCTGCCCAGCCTTACAGGGACCAGCAGGGAGGAGAGACAGTAAATCCCCTCAGTGGTGGGGGTCTTAAGGTGCTGGCATTGAGAACACCCCGGAGAAGGCTGTCTTCTCACAGCCATGCATGTTTGTTGAGCATTGGTTGTAGAGGCTAGAAATAATAAGATAAGGTCAGAAAATGAGAAAAGATGTCTGTGAGTAAGACAACTTATATAAATTAATTTCCAATGCCAATAATAATGAGAATTTCAAAGCCCAAACCCCTATAAGTGGAGCATGCTGGGAGGACGATAAAAAGCCTGCTTCTGAAGTTTGTTCGAAGCCCGGAAGCTTGGAGTATAATACAACAGGACTTAAAAATAGCTTATGGGGGGAAGAGGGGTGATGAAAGATCCTCTCCCTCGCAGAACTGCCCCAGGGGAGGGCAGGCTCCAGCAGCAACAGTGGCTGGGTATTGCAGCAGGCATTCCTGGATTCCTCTGAGCACGCTCACAACCACCCTGGGGAGGGGAAGAGAGGTGCAGACTTGCAGGCTTTGAGTTTACTCCTTTTCCCTCCAGTGGTAAATAGCACTAAGCTCATCTGGACTCATTCACGCAAGCAACCTAGTACTGACCGCTCCCCCAGACCTTTGGGGAGTAATCGAGTTGTAACTCATCAGGTGAAATATCAATGTGTAAATACGTGTAAATAATAACACGGGCAGGGATCCCCAAAGCTGTCCATCATGTTTTACTTGCTTCTTCATTGACGCTGGGCAATGCTGCTGCTTCATTGGCTCCTCTTTGTTTTATTGCAATCAGATGCCTTTTCTCTTCATTCTTTATGTGTGGATTGAACAGTGAGGCCAAGTGGATTCTGAAAAGATTTTTCGCTTTTTTTATGCTGCAGGAAAGTCCAGAGCAAAGGCCCGGAGGAAAAACATTCACATGTCGAATTGTTCACCAAATATCTCTACACTGGTGACACAGGGAGGTCATCAGAGCCCCTTTCTGGGGACATGGTTCCACATGTTCTGAGTGCCACAAGTCCTTCTTGAATCTGTGCTCACGAGGGTGCCATGACTTGGCCTCTCTCTGCTTTCTTTGCAGGGCCCTGGCCACTAGCCTGAGTGCCTACCTCATGGCGCCTTTTGACAAAGAGGAGATGAATGAGACTTCCCTATTCCCCCACCCCGGACCCCCAAACTCAGAGACTCCAGAAACCATCACTGCTCTGTTAGTGCTCTCCACACATCTTCCCATTAACAGACTTCCGAAATTGAAGATGAACCCACTGAAATGTTGAAGGTTGGACTTCCTCACTCAGCTGTGCCGTCTTGCCCTAGAACCTCATGAAATTTGGGCTTCCAAAGAAGAAAAAGGGAAAATCACCAACAGCCAGAGACAAACCCATGCTTGTGGGCATTAGTGTGGCTGCTCCCGGGCAGGGACAGCAGGAGAAGATGCTGGGCATTGAGGGAAGGGGTGGGGGCAACTGGTTTCTGTACTCCCGAGTTGTTTCCTCTCATTTATAAACCCAAGTATGATTCACAGAAGGGCCAGCAAAATAGCTGTCAAACTGAGGAATTTTCTTAGCATTGATTTCACTAGTTCTTATGTTAGGATTTATGGTTTACTCAAAAATTTCATCATCATGGAAATTGGCTTTCCCTAGGGTTTTTGCCCACAGGAGAAGTTTTATCTGAGTTGCTGAGTGTTTTCCACCTGGTGCCTGATGCCCACTAACCAGGGAGAGGTTTTCCCAACCATCCTCCTGAAGGACCTCAGACGACTCTAGAAACAGGGTCCTGTCCCTATGAAAGCTCCTTACAGTCAGGAAGCTTCCTGGGCCCAGCTTAGAAGAGCACCACGTTGACACACAGGCATGCCCCCATGCACGCACTCAACTGAGACGGGCTCCCCTCAACAATGTCCATCAGCCTCCAGAAGCTTCGCCCTGCAATTGTGCTCACCTGCCCGCTGCTGAGAGAGGGCCATGGCACAATGGGTGCTTTCTACACATTTGGCTCCAAGAAAGGCACGTTGAGCCTGTTTAAAAAAAAAAGAAATGAAAAGCCCCACCTTCCATCTGCATTTGCCCAGCATTCTTGCTGGGGGTTTGAGGGTGTCAGCAACAGAAAAATCAGTTTGGATGACCTATTTGGCCCTCTGCCTCTCACCTAGGCCTACAGCCTGTCTCCAGAGTAAGCCTGGGACTCAGAACAGGGGTGCAGCAGCCGCAGAGGCCCAGAGAAAGATCAGCCATATGAGGGTGCTTCCCTGCCTCCCTTGACACTCTGCCTGTCTGCTCTTGTGTCCACTTGTGTTACCCCCAATGGCTGTGGTCACCTTCATGGGGAGTCCTCCAAGCCCCCTCTCTCCATCAGAGTGGCCATTTTCACTGAACAGTCAGTTCTCTCCATCAGCCATTGGCGTGGTTTGGCTGGAACCCAACCCTTGCAGGAGAAACAAGCAGGCCCAGGAGTCAGACTTCCTTCTGGGACAATGAGGAAGGATTGAGAAATTCCTACTCAAAGGATAGACTTCCTAATTCTAGAGAGAATTTGCATTTTGGCTTTGTAGAAGACCATAAGTAGGGCGTGAGTTCCAGGCCCACAGATGGAAGCAGCCTGGACGTCACCCGAACCTGAGAAAAACAGAAGTAAGCCTCAGTCACTGGGGGCTGTTCTGCAAACAGGTCCAGTTGGTTCACTCACTCTGGGCTTAATGGCACTATTGAGGGTGACTGGAAGTCATGGCATTTTCTGTTGTGTGGGCAAATGCCACCATTCTTATCTTTCCCACTCCTGCCCCACCCCCATACCTGTGTAATGATTTGGGCTTTCTGGTCGGCATGGCTTGTCCCCGATCACCCAGACTCAAGACTTGTGCTGAGCTGCTTCACTGGATATTTACCAAGTGCCCAGACCTCGTTCCTGCAGGGAAGGGCATCACATGTTCCTGGGCTCCACAGTCCCAGTTAGGCTCTGACAGCAAGTCGTTTCTGGGAGAACATTTCATTTCCAGGATCTAGAAACCCCCTGTTGCAGAATGCTTGGATTCAGTTGACGTGTCAAGACTTGGGAGTCACATTGAACTCCAGTGGACTTCTGCTCCAGGCTTCCATCTTACCTCCTGGAATCAGTCCTCCTAACCTGCAAGTGGGAAATTCAGTTGTAGGCAGCAAATAACTAGAGTTCTTATAATCCCTACTGATTTTAACATCTCCATGACCCCAGATTCCAGCCAGCTGTCTGGGGGCTGGGGCTTCATCTGAACCCACTGTTGTCAGCAACAGCCTTGGTTTGGAATAGGGGACCAGGGAATCTAGCAACCAGCTTTGCTTACAATCACGTGAATTTGAATTGCTCTTGTTATTTGGGGTGGAAAATTGAAATGATCAAGTTCTTTTTTTTTTTTCACTTAGAAAAGCAAATATTGTGCTTTTGCAATAAATCCCTTTCAGCAAAATTGTGGAGGGTCACTCATCCGGTGGGAACCCACCTGAGTCACAGAGCTGATTCATCACATTAGCAGGTCAGCCATCTGTACGTGAAAGTGGCCCTAAGCGGCCCAAAATGGATAAGATTTGCTGGCTTCCAGGCAGGGCCAGGCCAGTCCCCTCACTTCTCTGTACAGTGATTTCCGTCCAAAGCAAAGCTGATGTTCCGCAGTCTCACTGAGGTTTTTGTACTTTAAAAAAAAAATGATGACTTTTTAAAAATAGTAAAATCTTAAGTAGACCATAGTGAGGAAACCTAGGTTGGGTAAGTGACTGTCACAGTGTCTTCATACCGTGAAGCCTGCAGCTGCTAAGAGCCACAGGGAGGGAGGGGACTTAAGCCTTGACTTCACAAGAGGGGCTGACTGATCGGACCCTCAGCCTTACAAACAAGAGGTCAAGCGGATCCGTAGACAATGCAAATCACGTCTTCCTGACCTTCCTCCCGGTGTGGCCACCTGCACTTCACTTCCTGTTACATTTGTGTCATCTGGAGGTTTGAGGGATCCTTTAAAACTTACTGTGACGTCTTACATGTAAGTACATTATGTCTATATCCATTAAGGGAAAATGTCCGCATCAGGAGGGAAATTCACCATGAAACAACCATCGTTCTAGTTATGCTCAGTATCTGTGTATGATATACACATGAAGTGAATGTTTTCTTATGGCTTCAGGTCTACAACATTTAGTACATGTAAATAAGAAAAAATGATAAATACAGTAAATTAAGTTATAGTATGTCATTTGATTTTTATTTTGCTATCTCATATTTAATTTGCCCAATGCCCCACATCTGGGTTTATGCCTAGGTGGTATAGACCCCTACCTACAACCCACCTTTGCAGATACATGTGTGCCATATCTGGAAAAGCACACAGCTCCACTGATGACCACCACTCGACTCTCCAGTTTACACTCTTTTTGTCTTTAATTATGATTTACTGTGATGATTTAATAAAGTAGAAACACAACACTTAATGTGCCATATGTTTCTTTTGTTTTCATTATCGTTTCTAGGAAAATAAAGTTTATCCTGGCATCTAACAAAAGATGGCTTGCTTTTTTATCAAAGTTCCTCAAAATCATCGTGTGTTTTTTTTAATGTTTTATTTATTTCTAGGAGAGAGAGAGAGAGACAGCATGAGCAGGGGAGGGTCAGAGAGAGAGGGAGTCACAGACTGAAACAGGCTCCAGGCTCTGAGCTGGCAGTCAGCACAGAGCCCGACGCGGGGCTCGAACCCACGAACCGCGAGACCATGACCTAAGCGAAAGTCGGACGCCCAACCGACTAAGCCACCCAGGCGCCCCAGAAAATCATCGTTTTTTAAACCAAAGCCGAATTATGTATCCAAAATGGTAGCTAGTACCAATCCAGGGAAGTTTAAAAATGTATTTATGTAAAATTGACCTCTTGGTCAGTCAGGAATCCCTAGCTCTTATGAGCCAAGAGGCCAACTATGAGAGTTTGTCTTTGTGAATAAATGACAAATAAAATGTAATTACCAGCCTCCTGTTGACATGGCTGAAGCCATGGTGATGGCCCTCAGGGCTTCAACTGTCACATTCTGAGGCCTGACCCAGTGGTCTCTACCAGTTTTATGAGCTACTCCCATGCTCTGGAGGCCAGGGAACTTTCAACATCCTGGACAGTCAAACTGTCTAAAATTCATTCTTTGGTCCACTTAACAAATAGGTATTGAGTACCTATTACTTACGAGACATTTCAGTGACCTCAAAAAGGGTCCAGGTGCCTTCCCAGGAGTCAAGAAGATCCTGAATTGATGTAGCTCTTTAAAGTCTTGGACTGGTAGCAAATGCTTTTACCTCATGGTAAAACGGTACCTCATGGAATGCAGCTTGATGCAGAGTTTTAGAGCTTTGCTCCTAGAAGCAGTGGTTCGAGCCTTGTCATGTATTCAAATCATGCAGGAAGTTGTGTAAGATGTTTCCCATCCCCCACCTAGATTCTGATCCACCACATCTGGGTAGAGCCCCAGCATCTAATTTTTAAAGTTCTCACCCGCTCAAGGATCCCGACCTGCAGGTAGATTTTGATTGAGCTGCTTGGACGAGCCGCATTTGTGATGCTTTGGATAGCCCTTACTCCCCATTCTGCATGTGTACCCTGGAGTGAGAGAAGGTGAGCAAAGATTCCCGAGGAACTGCTCAGTGTAGTGTCCTGCCTTTCCTAGTGATTCCACTTTGTAGATGGCCCCAGTTCTCTCCAGGATGAATTATGGATTCTTTTCAGATCTGGAAACAGTCATTTGAATTTCACAGGATATTGTTATAAAAGTCTCATAAAGCAGTTTATTGTCTTATTCATAACAAAAAGATGAGGTAGGGGTGTGGAGAGGGTGTTCCAGTCATCATACAACCACATTTTCAAAAACTACTCATCAAATCTTAGGCCAGATCATGCAAGACCTTCAGCAGAATTCCAAAAAGAATCCAACTTCCAGAGGTTCCAAAAGGACCATTGCTGCAAGTAACGCTCTCCTCCACCTTTCTGGGATTTTGCCAGGTGCCAGAATTTAAAGAAAGAATACCCTTAAGGTACACTCTGGCCATAGTAAAATATTCTGGGTATTATAGGGAAAGTGCCAGCATTTTTACATTTGCTGCAGTACAGGGTATCTCTCAGCAAGAAGACTCATACATTTATATTTGATCACGTCTGTACATATTTGAGCTAGGTTCTAGACCTGTATATGTGTAGAAACCAAATTGAGGCCACTTGGATTTATTAAACAGTTTATGTCAAGAGAAACTATTATCATTTGTTCTTTGTATAAATGGAAACGGTTTGTAATGCATTTCAAGTCAAAAAGCTGATAAGATCATGGAGATGGAACACAGCATAAACTACATCCCTGTGTATCTGGTCTACCCAGGACTATCTGCTAGACTTTCTCCCACACTCCCACCACCTCCTTCTGCAGCTACTGAACCTGAGGCCCAAAGATGGCTCCCTGGGGTTCACACAGCTAGAAAGTGGAGGTCCAAGAAAAGGCTAGGTTTCCTAGGCCCTATTCTTTGACAACATCCCCAATCAGCAGCAGTCACTTTTCTTCATCAGCGAGTGGACTGTTGGTAGTTTCCATGTTCCTTCTGGCTATGGTGAAGGTTTCCCTGAGGCCACCCTGACCTTTCTCTCATTTGGACCAGGAACAACACAAACCAGGGTCTTCCAGAATTGGAGAGCTTGTTTTATTGGAATATTCTCCCAAAGGACAAAGAAAATGATGCTATTATTGACCTTTCTCTATTATTCTGGAAGCTTTTCGATAATATGTATCTGGAAAGAAAAATTGTGTATGTTTTCAGATCTGAAAAACAGTTTGTGGCAAAGAACCAGGAGAATAGGCCATACATGGTGATGCCACACTCCAGGATGTCCCCCTGTGCTCTGTACACACAGATCCACAGAGTGATTTAGCTCTGGCAACAGTTTGGCCACAATATTCTGTTCATGCTTTTTCCTGAGAAAATTTTTATGTTTCAGGACTTAAGAAGGTAAAGACACTGGGGCTCCTGGGAGGTTCAGTTGGTTAAGCGTCCGACTTCAGCTCAGGTCATGATCTCACAGTCTGTGGGTTCGAGCCCCACGTCAGGCTCTGTGCTGACGGCTCAGAGCCTGGAGCCTGCTTCAGATCCTGTGTCTCCCTCTCTCTCTGCCCCTCACCCACTTGCTCTCTATCTCTGTCTCTCAAAGACATTAAAAATTTAAAAGAAGAAGAAGGTAAAGTCACATCAGTGTCCTTACAAAGAGCCCCAAAAGACTGCCCTTGAATGGAATGAAAAGAGACTTACTCCCAAAACTGAAGTCAGAGTCTCTTTGCCCACTGCCTACTGCAGTTTAAACCACGTCTTCACCCCTGGACAACATAGCAAGCCCAGCTGACAGCCCCAGGAATCAGGGGCATTTTAAACGAGGGTAACAGTCTCTCTGCCCCAAATACACTCTCACACTTGCCCTCCCAAACTAGCAGATGACAGCAGCCAAAACAGCAGGAACTCTGAAATGATACTCTTTCTGAGTCATACAAAAGAATTTTCTAGAATTGGAGATTGCTTCTTTTTGTTGTTATCATTTTCAATTAAAAGTACTTTGAATACCCAAGTCTCCACTGTCCTAAATTAAATTGGATAAGATGAAAGGAGTGAGAATTTATAACAAGCTGTCGTGTTAAGAAATATTTGTCTGGAAGATTCTGCCTCTTACTTAGGAAGTCCCAGTTAACATCCTCCCTTTTAAACTGTATCTGACAAGAAAAACACTGACTAGATTTTTTTTTTTTTTTACATTCACACCAAGATATTCCTGCCTCAGATATCAGAGGACATTGTGTATGTAATCAAAAATTCTATTTAAAACGTTATTTGAAGACATAAAGAATAACTGAATAAATTCTCTCCAGGACAAGAGTTCCCTTTCCCTATGTGTCCAGCGGTAATTTTTAATCTTCCACTTTTACGTACCACCTGTCCCTCTAGTAAAATGCTTGTTGAGTTTGACAGAGAATATTTTACATAAAGAGGTCACACTTGTCAGCTTCCACCTTGACGTGAGGTCCTGGGAGTCTGAAAATTGGAGTGTGCCTCTCACCGAGGGTGTGAAGTGGGAAGGGGCTTGCTATTATAGCTCCTGAAAGGATCTTTTTGACTTCAGAAAATAGCCTGGCAAAGAAAAGCTTTTTTTTCCCCCCATGAATATTCAGGGACTGCATTATGCTCCTGAGATGGTGGAGGTGAGTACTTTTGATCAATATTCCCTGAGAAATGGCCGCCGGGCTAAGTGCAGGCAGAGGGCCTCAATAACAGATTCCCTCCCGCCAAGCCTACAGAGCATTTGCCGCAAATCTTCCGTGAACAGTTTGAACCAGCAAGGGCTGCACATTAATGGCATCATCTTCTCCTCCCTTTAAAAAATGTCACCCCATTTTGTCTTCTATGTTGATGGCTGATTATGGGCCCCCTAGAAACAGTTATTTCTATAACCTTCCTTCAGGGAAATCTTGGCATCTCCATTTTAAAACACCAGAAAAAGTGAACCCCTGGAATTGTTTCAACCTGAAGAAGAGGGCAGAATGCCACAAGGAAAACTCAGATCAGGGAAGACTTACTTACTAATCACCATTTTAATAAAACATCAAAGTATAGATTTGTACTTTACACCATGTATTCTGTATTATTTTTCCTTCTAAAACTAATGATCTGTTCTCGTTGCAACTCCCACCCCCATCCAGTTGATAAGTAGATGCTCTCCAGATGAATGCAAACACACACAAAGATACAGGGCTTTCCTATTTATAGAAAGAGCATCGTACAATACACATCATTACAACTTTTTTAAACTTTGCAATATGTCACTGGCACCCCTCCCTCCAACTTATCCTTTTTGATAGTTGCATATTGTTCCTTAGAATAGATGTAACTTTCTTTACTCATCCCCAATCTGTGCACATTCAGGTGATTTTCAGTGTTTGTCTATAACAAAAGTGCTTGTGGTGAATGCCATCACACCTATAACCTTGACCTACCAGTCTCTATTTCTGTAAGATAAATTTCCAAAAGGGAAATTACTGAGTCAGAGAGTTTATGTAATTTTATTCCTAATAGACTATTTGATCATTGCAAAACTCTATAAAGTCAGTTTTGGAGTTCCATTAAAAAAGCAAGTAATGAAGCTAGGATCCATGTCTTCCCACGTTTGTATAAGAGAACTCATTATTGAATTACCTATTAGCTTAAGAAAAGAAAAATGTTTTTAAAGAGGGACACCCAGGCAAATGGTAGAATTGCAGCCACACTAAAATGAGGCATTCATTCGTGGGAGAAAGGAAGGCCTCCAATTCAGCTTGCCAAACCCACATGTCCCATGTTTCTTCCTATGATAACATTCTGAAGAACTTCCTGGGTTTTTTTTTTTTAATATTTATTTCTAGGAGACAGAGAGAGAGACACCGTGAGCAGGGGAGGGTCAGAGAGAGAGAGAGTCACAGATTGAAACAGGCTCCAGGCTCTGAGCTGGCAGTCAGCACAGAGCCCGACGCGGGGCTCGAACCCACGAACCGTGAGATCATGACCTAAGCGAAAGTCGGACGCTTAACCAACTAAGCCACCTAGGCGCCCCAAGAACTTCCTGGTTTTGAAGAAATTCCTGAAAAAACTAACATCAAACATCAAAATACACTAGAAGTTCACCTTTCATTGTAGATGGAGAGGAACACAGGCTTAGAGGTCAGAGGAGTAGCTTCATCTCTCAGCTGCACAGCCCCCATGTGGCCTTGAGCCCTTGAGTTCTAACCATCCCAACTCTCACTTCCTCCCTTGTGTCAGTAATAATACTGACTGGTGGCCAGCCTCAGAGATGGCCCCATTCAGTGGTCATCACCTCCCAGTATCCACACATTTGCATGGTCCCTGCCACACCGATTCAGAGATGATCTGTTGGACCAGGAGGATGCAGCAAAAGTGATGGGGAGTGTCTTCTGGTATTAGGTCATAATGGTAATGGCCTCTTGGATGGCTTGCTCTGGAGAAAGTCAGACACCATGCAGTGAGAACACTCAACCAGCACTCTGCAGACTGATGGCCATGGGAGGGAGCCATTCTGGAAGTGGATCCTCCAGATCCACTGAAGATTGGACTGCAGCTCCAGCTAACATGTGACCATACCTTCATGAGGGAGCCCAAGCCAAGAACCACCAAGCCAGGCTGCTTCAGAATTCCTGACCCACAGAAACAATAAAATGTAGTAAATGACTGTTGTTCTAAGCCATGAAGTTTGTGGGTGATTTGTCATTACACAGCCATAAAAATTGACCTAATGGCTATTCTAAAGATGAGATGAAGAAAGTGTCCAAAAGGCACGTGCACACAACAGCATGTTATAATGGTGCTTTCAGTGGTGTGATGGCTAAAATGAGTGTGGCCCCTATCCTTCTGCACCCTGACCACATCACTTTATAGAAAGAGTGCCATGCCAGGGAGCCAGTGACCTGGGATCCGATCTCTCCATGTCTCAGACAAAGAGCCTTATGATGTAAGCAAGGCATTCAACATTCACAGACATTTTCTTCCTATCTCAAGTAGTGAGTTATAATACTTTCCATACAGGGTTGATATGAAGACCAAATAGAAAAATGCACACTCTGAAAACCAGACATCTATTGTTACATATAAAATCACTCTGAAACTTAGTGACTTAAAACAATTAGAGTACACTTATCATGATGACCACAGAAATGTGTAGAATTGCTGAATATTGTACACCTGAAACTAATGTAACACCTTATGTTGACTACAAACTCTCCCCTGCTTTCCTGTGGGCTCTCTCACTAGTGTTCTGAGGTGGTGGGAGGGGGCAGGCATTACCTCAGGAGCTTACCTGCTTTCTCGTGTGTCTGGAGTCAGTCCTAACTGTCAACTGAGATCTCACCTTAGGCTGTCATCAGAAAACGTGTATGTGGCCTCTGTGCACAGCTTGGGCTACCCCCCATAGCATGGAGACTGAGATCCCCAAGAAATAGGAAGAAGCCACATAGACTTTGCTAATCTAGTCTCAGAAGTCACACAGTGTCACTCCTACTACATTTTGTTTGAGGAACAGTCACAAAGATCATTCAGTTTCAAGGGAGGGACAAAGACTCCACCTCTAAATGGAAGCCATGACAAAGTATTTGCAGAAATGTTTTAAAATCTGCACTACATGGCATTAACATTATACAAAATTCAGAATCCGTATTCTGTCACATCCTGTGGATGGATCAGATAGACATCAAAGATCTCAATAAGAATGCCTTCTCATGAGCACTTGACCTAAATAACTTGTCCTCAACAACAGCCTTGGGTGGTACTTAATTGCAGACAGCCAAATGCACTTTAGCCAGCTCAAGTAGATAAATCACTTATTGGATGCTCTTAGCTACCTCACAGGCTGTCCAGGAGGTCCATGTAGAAGGTTTTGTGGCTAAAAGAGGCAGGAACAACACTTAAATCACCCTGCCAGACAAACCCACCTGCAGCTTACACCATGGCCCTGGGTCTTCACCACAACATGGAGACTAAGATCCGCAAGAAAGACCCACAAATGCCTCTCCACTCCCCTCACCGGTGCCGACTGCACCTGTCACACTTCTTTCCTGTCTCTGTTCTGCATTCACGTCTCGCAGGGCATCCTATTAGAGGTGAGCACTTCTAACCCAAGCTGTGAGGGTGACCTTACTGTAGAACAATGGTCATTTTCATTTCCTTACAGCAGAGCCTAGCTGCAAGGGAAGCTGGAAAAACCAGTTTCTGATTCCTGCTTGGGGAGGCAGGACTCATGGGATGGGAAGTTAGCCAAACATAGGAAGGGTGTTCAAAAGCTGTAGGGTATGCAGAAAGCATAATAAATGTCCAGTACCGGTAGGTACTACTCCCTCATTTTATCAGCGAGAAAACAGCAAAGAGAGATGAATTCACCCAAGGCCACATGGCTCTTAAATGATGGAGACAAGATAATGAAAGAAGGCATTTGTGCTCTGACCTCCTGGGGCCTGACAGTCTATGGCATGCTGGAGAAGAAACAGGGCCCTTGCACATGACCTTGTGAAATCCCATGTTGGTAGAAAATTACATTTTTTATTGAAGCAAAAAATTAAATTTTTTATTGAAAAGTTTTCTTAAAAGTGACTCGACTGTGAGTCTCATATTTGGGGTTTGGGATCAGCCGCCTTTCTCCTCAGCACTGGCATCCCTCTGCCTGCCCTTGGTCCAGGCTGAGCAGGGAGTGCTTAACAACATGCATTCAGGGACTTTTCCTTCTCTCACTCTTGCTGGTTGCCATGGTTCTGGGGTGTCCTGTTAACTTGCCAGCAGGTATAGAGCTGTGATTTCCACAACCAAGTGCTTTTAGAACTGAAGTGGAAGGTAGAGAACCAAAAGAAGGCATGTACATGAGTGTGCTGGCCCCATGTGATGTCTTCACTGCGGTACAGCCTAAAACTCCATTGTTCACAAAAATTCAAACATCTCTCCCTTTTAGGGCTTGCGTCTTCAGACGGTTAAAGCAAAGTGAAAGTGGTTCAGAATCTACAAATTTGGTATACAGACACCAGCATGAGAGCCTTAGTTACAATCATGGACTGCTGAATTACCCAATTTCCATGAGTATGGATGGGATATTTGTGTTTGTAGGTCAGGTCACATAAAAATAAGAAGTTTTTCCAATGCACAAGAAAGAGAGAACTTGAAACAATGACATGCAAGGCTTCTCTTTCACTGAGGTGGAAATTCCAGGCTATTACTTTGGAGTCAAATTGCCAAAATACAAATCAGGTGTTTCCATGATTTGGTACTAGACCCATATGTGTTCTTATACCACCAGGTCATGCTCCATGGTTTGGTAGCCCCTGTCAATGATGGAGTCAAGACTCCATCTTGTATCTCACTATCCATCTGAATTCTCCCACCTTCAAGGTTTATCTCTGTGAGCCAGTTTCCTCTTTGCTCTCACCTGAATTTCACCACTTCCTGGTCATGTTACCTTTTAAGACTTTCCATGTCCCCATCTGTTACATGCAGCTAATCAATACAACCTCACAGAGTAATCATGAGAAATTAATGAGTATTTCATGTTAAGGTCATAGATTGGGTGAGTAATAAGGGCTCAAAGAATTTTAGCTATTACTGTTACAAATCCAGCATTAATTGGGGTTAGTAATGGTCTCTGGTTAAGACTTCAAGCCATCGGGGTGCCTGGGTGGCTCAGTCAGTTAAGTGTCCGACTTTAGCTCAGGTCATGATCTCACAGTTCATGAGTTCAAGCCCTATGTCGGGGTCTGTACTGACAGCTCGGAGCCTGGAGCCTGCTTCAGATTCTGTGTCTCCCTCTCTCTGCCCCTCTCCAACTTTCTCTCTCTCCTCTCCCCCTCTCTCTCTCTCTCAAAAATAAACATTAACAGGGCGCCTGGGTGGCTCAGTTGGTTAAGTGTCCAACTTCGGCCCAGGTCATGATCTCATGGTTTGTGAGTTCAAGCCCCGCGTCGGGCTCTGTGCTGACAAATAGCTCAGAGCCTGGAGCCTCCTCCAGATTCTATGTCTCCCTCTCTCTCTGACCCTCCCCTGCTCACGCTGTCTCTCTCTCTCTCTTTCTCTCTCTCTCTCTCTCAGAAATAAATAAAAACATTAAAAAAAATAAACATTAAAAAAAAGACTTCAAGCCATCAACTCTTCTCAGGCCAAACTTATTGCCAGTGTCAACAAATGGGAACACTCTATACATGACCAAGACCTCACACTCTCAACCACACACCTTAAACAGCAATGTGCACCCAGACCCGCTGGGGATCTTGTGAAATGCAGAAGATGCTGCATTTCTGTGCTTATAACCCAGCTCTCAGGTGGTGCCAATGCTATAGATTCATGGTCCACACTTTCAATAACCAGTGTCCCAAAAATACATACTAAGAATGTTCACTATAGCTGCCGTAGTTGATATGCCTGTGAAGCTGGATCAGAAAACTGCTTTAGAGAAAGTTTCAAGTAGAGGTTGGGAACTTCTAATCAGAGCTGACTTCCCACCACTGGACATTGATCTCAATACCCCAAAATGCTCAAGTATTTGCAAAATTAAGTGAGGCCAGCAGTTTTAATGAAAGTGCTTGCTGTTTCCCAACTAGTATTATTTTAAAACTGACCAATGCTGAATTAAAGTTATCCCCTGGCTTTCACTCAATTGTTAAATCAATGACTACCAAAACCTTTGAAATGTTAGGTTAAACCATACGAAACTTTTGATATTAAACTTTTTATTTTTACTTTCTATTTTCACTTATTATTTATTATGATTCACCCTAAGAGTTGTCATTTCACTCAATAAATTCAGCCATTATTGCAGTGAAGAAACAACTTTCAAACCAGTAGATGATGTTCCTCCCCTGTGTAGATTTCAGTGGATAACATAACAGATGAGAAATTGTACATATTGCCCAAGGTACACTCCATTTGATGAGACAAACAAAGTATTTTTTTAATGTTTATTTAGTTTTGAGATTGAGAGAGAAAGAGCACAAGAAGGAGAGGGGCAAAGAGAGGGAGACTCAGAATCCATAGCATGCTCCAGGTTCCAAGCTGTCAGCACAGAGCCCGACATGGGGCTCGACCCCATAAACCATGAGATCATGACCTGAGCCGAAGTCCGACACTTAACTGACTGAGCCACCCAGGCGCCCCAAACATGCACAGTATTAAGAAAACTGTCTTGGAGGCAGCTTTCTGCTTATTTAACTTTCTCATTAAACATTCAGGGTTTTTGAAGTGGTGCCTGAGGCAGTGACACCTGTAAAACTAGGGACTTGATTTTGGAATTTTTAAGACTATGTATGCTGAGTGGTTAGGTTGGTAGCAGTCAAGGCACAGCTGAGCAAAACACAGTTTTCATAAGGACCATGGTTTCATCTAATCAAAGGCAGAAATGTAGAGCTAGAAGACATTACTGCATGGGGGTGCCTGGGTGGCTCAGTCAGTTAAGCTTCTGAGTCTTGGTTTCAGCTCAGGTCATCATCTATCTCATGGTGTGTGAGATGGAGCCCTGAGTCAGGCTCCGTGCAACAGCACATAGCCTGCTTGGGATTCTCTCTTTCCCCATCCTTGACTCTCACACACATTTGCTCTCTCTCAAAATAAATAAACATTAAAAAAAATTACTGCATGATTCTATTGTCTAGTCCAAGAGTGGCCAACTTTTTATCAATGGCCAAACAGTAAATATTTTAGGTTCTGTGTGCCATACACTTTCCATCGAAATGATGTAACTCTGCCATTGAGGTGTGAAAACAGCCATAGACAATAGTAAGCAAATGGTATGGCCGTGCTCCAATAAAACTTTATTTACAAAAAGGCTCATGGCCAGATTTGGCCACCTGATTCCCTGGTTTGTTGACCCCTGGATTAGTGTCTTCTGTTATAATGGCAAAAATGGTGAAATACCACAAGACTGGCAATAATTCTGGAGTCTCAGTACAATCTTAGAAGGTATAAGATCACAGTTGCTGCAACAAACAAGTCAAAGTAGCTATAATATGAGTTTAAATTTTTTTCAGTTCTCTTTGAGCTGAATTAC
Source organism: Crocuta crocuta (assembly GCF_008692635.1). NCBI lineage: Eukaryota > Metazoa > Chordata > Mammalia > Carnivora > Hyaenidae > Crocuta > Crocuta crocuta. Next base: position 2,213,893 of record NW_027551566.1, read on the forward strand.
CAAATTTTGAAAATGGAAAGGGGACAATCATGATTTTTTCTGTGGCTAATAGAGCAATAAGTTTTCTGATACAAATCTGAAATATTTTTATGTTTATTTATTTTTGAGAGACAGAGTGAGAGCAAGCAGGGCAGGGACAGAGAGAAAAGGGGACAGAAGATCTGTCATGCTGATAGCAGAGAGCCTGATGTGCGGCTCAAACTCACAAACTGTGAGATCATGGTCTGAGCCAAAGTTGGACACTCAACCAACTGAGCCACCCACATGCCCCCAAATATGTAATTTCAATTAAGTAAATGTTTCACTAAAATAATTTAAAAGTATAATTGGCATTTGGCGAATTATCAAGATATTCATGTGAAAACCCTGAAGACTATATCAAGGATAATAATACTGCTCAAAATAAGCAATAAAGATCTTACATTAAAGAGATGAGTGAAAAAAGAGTGTGTTCCCTTATGGTTGTAACATATGTAGTGAGATCTAATGTGATTCTGTTTGGATTTGGACACCCAGAGACTGCAATTTGGCTCACTGCTTTGTGCCCCTGACAGTTCATTTTTATGTATACTATACCTACCAGTTTCTGCCCATTTTCTAATAATAACCTCTTTGTAGCTGCATTCTGGAATGATCAAGGTTCATTTTACATAAGAAAGTAGAACACATTGCAGTAGAAAAGAATGACGATAAATTGGTGTGACAAGCTTTAAAATTTTTTTTAATGTTTATTTATTTTTGAGAGAGAAAGAGACCATGAGGGGAAGGGGCAGAGAGAGANTCTCCTCCGGGGGGCGCGGAGCCGCCAAATGGGCCCGTCCATCAGCACGACAATGCACGCCCCCCTCCCGCGCGGGGATTACCCGCGGGTCGCGAGCAAAATAGCAACAAAGGAGAAGAATGGCCCCAAATATGTCAGGAGGGTTCAATCCGCGAGCCGGAGCGGAGGGGGAAGTTGTGCGCGCTGATTGGGTAGGGGCGGCGGTGGGCAGCAGCAGGCGCTGGGGAGATCTGAGTGCGGCTGCTGGGGCGGGAGAGGGTGGGGGGAGGCGCAGGGACTCCGNTGCATTCTGGAATGATCAAGGTTCATTTTACATAAGAAAGTAGAACACATTGCAGTAGAAAAGAATGACGATAAATTGGTGTGACAAGCTTTAAAATTTTTTTTAATGTTTATTTATTTTTGAGAGAGAAAGAGACCATGAGGGGAAGGGGCAGAGAGAGAAGGAGACACAGAATCCAAAGCAGGCTCCAGGCTCCATGCTGTCAGCACAGAGCCCGACTCGGGCCTCCAACCCACAAACTACAAGACCATGACCCGAGCCGAAGTCGGAGGCTTAACCAACTGAGCCACCCAGGCACCCCATGTGACCAGCTTTTAAATGGCAATATTAGACATGTGGGTTTCAGTCTAAGTTCTCCATCTCTTTCTGTTCTTTGTGCTTGGAGGAAATTTTAGCCTAATTTTTTTTTCCTCCTGTAAAAAGAGCCGTCTCTGAAACCCTTCCGTGCACTAACACCTCCTCTGCTTCCTATCAGATTCAATAGACAATAGCCTCTTGGCTCAGTGTGTCCATCCTGTCACCATCAGGTGTGACACCTGGCTGTGGTGTTTGAGAAGGAGCATTGCATCAAGGCCCTGGTCCTGAACAACAGAGATGAAGCAGATGTTGTATTCAAATAAAAGGGCCTTTATTTTGTTGAGTGAAAAAGGAGAATAATGGATTCAGGTTGAAGTTTCTCCCATTCTTGTTTCCCGCTGTGTGATGCTTAGTCTACTGCCTCAAACTAAGTGGACGGAGCAGTGAACACCTGATTCTGATGAAGGGAGGCAGCACTGTAAACCGGGAATGCACACCGTGGGGACAAGCTTCCGAAAGATGTTGGGGACGCTGCACGGTACAAATCTGACATGCTTGAAACACTGGCTCCCAATAATCATGCCTTTGAATGTGCTCTAACTGGCAGTAGAAACTAAGTGTCCTGAGATTGGTTTGTCTCAGTAGTATGGGCTCATGCAATGAGCTAAAGGAAACATACCAGTATTGGTGTTTTGTATGGAAGTGCCACCAGGAAATCCACACTGTGTAGAAATCTTCAAACAAGACAAACACGAACACGCTTACCCCACGCCCCATCTGCTCACCATATATGCTGCCAGAGTGATCATCACGTCTTGAACATTTCACTTTCCAGATGTAACAGATCAACCCCACAATAAAAGTATGTGGTAGACAAATGATGACAGTTGGAGCTTAAGGGATGAAGGGATGTGTGTTTGGGTTGGTGAAAATATGTTAACTGACTTCAAGTCATATGCTCAAATATGTTCTATGATTTTGAGAAACATATCAGTCCTCAGTGATGACCAAAAAATAAAAGAAAAAGTTGTGGATGATAAATTTGTAAGCCCAGTTGTTTCTCTCATGGGCCATGAGAAGTCAGTTCTCTTTGCCACAAAGGTGGCACCCTCAGAGGGGCCTTGCTGGTGACACCTCTCACTTTCTGGATTGAGTCTGGCATGTGGTACTTCCCCCCTGCAGTTCCTCATAAGGAGTATCCAAAGAAACAGGATTCATTTTTTCCTGCAGAAAATCCTCTTGACTGGGAAACTGCCTTGGTGACATCAAAACCTATAGCTGGTTGTTTGCACAAGACAAGATGTTGATGAATCGGTTGGAAATTATTTATGTTTTCTTAGCAACATCAGAAGGAAGCAGGAGTTCTCTCATTCACCTGGTGAAGAAAAGATTTCCTATTCATGGAAATGACTGGGCAGGTAGGTGCTGTCTTCTCTCATCCTTTCTTCCTGTGGACTCCACATACTTGGCCTCACTTTTCTGACAAAGATACCAGGGCAGCAGAGGCAGCCCCAGGAACTTGAACAATCCCTCAGAGGATGGTCTTCCTACTCGGGGTGTTTGGTAACTGTTCTTTCTGCTAGGGCCACTGGACGGGGACAACTGTGAGCCCTGTGACCAGATCTCACTTTTGAATTTGTCCGTGATGCTGATGTTATGTGCCTATTAGAGATGGTGGCCATATTGCAACTCAGGAGTAATGAGTATACCAGGCTTTCCCTATGAGTGTTGGTCACTTAATGCTATAGGTTGATAATAAAGAAACAATGTTTCTTTCAATATATAAAATCTATATAACTTGAAGATGCATTTAGAGGCTTTCTCAGCCGAGCAGGATTTTCAGGCGATTACCTTCAAGTTATATTGTCAAAGCATTAATCAAATATTTCCATAATTTAGGATTAGAATGCTAAGTATCTGTAGACTGCTGTGCTGTACTCCATGATTTGGTACCACTTTGGCAAGCAGAGGGGATCAAGACCCTTGTATGTTCTTTACTGCACTCTCTCGCATTGGTATGCTTTGCCACATTGGGGGGGGGGTTCTCTCTACAACTCAGTTTCCCCCTTGACCTTCTCCAAACCTCACAGCTCATACCTTTAACCACCAAACCTTACATGTCTCTCTAGTTTAACCTGGCCCTGTGGTAAGCTAACTGGGTGACACACGCACTGTATGTTTATATGTCATTATAACTGACCCCACGTGCTAGGGTCTATTTGCCAGAAACTTTCTCCACAAGACCAAAATGTCCCTTCCACAAGAAAATAGCAAGTTTTGATCAAAGTCTGCCTTCCACAAACCAGTGGATTCATAACTAATCCTCAACACCAGAGAACATGCTCTGGAGAAAGAAGTTTTCTCCTGCTTAGGCAGAGGACGCCTACTTCCTTTGGGTGTTTTGCTGCCTTTCAGCTCACAGTTTGGAGAACCCTCCTCAGATGCCTCACTGTACCTTACAGAGCCTCCTTTCTCGGGCTTACAGATGAGGAGACAGAGACCTGCAGCAAGCTGAGGGATCAGTAGAGCCAAGAACCTTGTCTGAGGGGTATTCTAGACCCTTTCTCTTTAGCAAGACATTTGGTGGGTGAAGAATGCCATGATGTTCTTTTGTTCACTAGGACTGTGGAGAGTTTCTGCTTTGTTTTGTTAGAAGACTTTGCGGAGGCTGCAGAATGAAGTCTGGAAGATGGGGACAGAGGGGCAGCTGGTGGAAGGAGACGGCGGCTCCCCTCAGGAGCCTGTGGCAGAGCAATGGGGGTCAATAGGAAGCAGTGTAGCCTCGTGGTCAGCAGCATCTGGCACAGACAGGCTCAGCAACATCCACCAGGAGACTGGCATTGCCTGCCCAATCTTGTGCGCCCTGGTCTCTACAGGGCAGCCCAATGTACCCTACATGCCCTTGAGCAGCTGGAATCCTGCCAGACTCCAGGCTTCCATCATGCTCTGCTCCCTGATGGCTCATCACGGGCAATTGTGAGGCCCCTGGCCTTGCTGCTGGCACTTGCAAGTTACCCTGGAGCGCTGTGTGACTGGGGGATTCTGCTGGGCCCTGGGACTGGCTGACGGCAGAGCACATGCTTCCACAGTGCAGGCCTGTGAGCAGCCGGAGCCCACATCAGACCCAGGCTTCTCCAGGCCTCCAAGGAAATGGGAGTCAAGAGGACATTATCAACTCTGGAGAAAGGGTCAAAGCTGCTGGCTAACTTCGAAACCAGGCAGCGCAGAGCAGCCTTTGGTTATTACATCACCCTCGTCTAGGAGGAGAAAAAGCGTGGAGAGCACTGGCAAAAACTAAATCCCTTCCTTTATTTAGCCCCCTCTTTAAGCTCCTCCCTCTTTGGTCCAGTCCCTTTCCCTAATCTACCAACCCCTCCCAGCAACAATCTCTTGCCACGGTGGGCGTGGCTGTGTCAGTGGGTTCCAAGAAAGGTTGTCCAAGCTTGGGGTGACCTGAGACACAGGATGTCCTCAGTATCCTTTGCATATTTATAAAGAAGGTGAGGACGTTTCCACTTGGTATTCTAAAATGGGAGCCCTTGTGAACCTGTTATCCAGGGAGGGATGAAAAAGAGAGAGACGCAGAGAGGATCTGATTTCCTTTCTGTGGAATATCCTTTAGACCCATAGAACATAACTTTGAAATAAATAGGCAAAACTTGTCTAATTCTTAGACATTATTTAGTCACATCAGTGGAGTCAATTTTCTATGCAATTTCACTGAATGTCTCACACAAATGAAATTCTGCTTTCTAACTTTAAAAAAGGAATATTTGGTCATTGGAAATACATTTCCACGGGGTATGAAGGAGCATATTTGCAAACAACCAAATATTCTTTACCCTCATGAAAGTGGATCTTAGAAATTATGCTTTATGATTATGGACAAGAAAACCAATGGGCCAAACACAGATGACAAGAGGCCATTCCTGCATCCAGGCCTCAACTTGTCATGTGTGGCCAACCATCAGGTTTTCCACGAAACTTTTTATGGGCATAGAACATACACTGACCCTCACTCAGTATGAGGGATCTTTTCATGTGCCATGTCATTCGGGGAGGACATTGAAAAACTCTCATGTTAGTTGCTCAGAGGCCAACAGCCTGCAAATCGGAGTTTTTGTTTTAATCACAGTTTCCAGAATGTTATAACTACTGTTTTGTCCCTACGTATTGTGCAGGCAACTGAGCTTTTATCCTCTGAGATTCTCCAAACTGGTAAAATACATGGGCATCAGCAATAAAAGGTAACATGTGATCTGTCCTGGAAGCCACTTACCTGTAGTGGCTTCTCCCTCATTGTCATTCTGGGTCTGTTGCAAGACCTTCACAAATGGAGGAGTATTTGATGCTCCTGACGGCTGAGTCTTTCTAAACTTTCTCCCACACAAAACTGCAGGCTCAGAGTCTGATAAAATCAATCTCTCTCAATTGTTCCTTCAAAGTTTCTCATGGACTGTCCTTCCCATCCCCATTCCATCTATACCCTTCAGACAGGCAGCCCTTTACTGGGCAGATTTCTAAAACCTCTTTGATGGACACACCTTCGATTTAGGGGGCTTCAGGAAAAAACACACCATAAAAGAAAATGCACACTTGCGATGTTTAGCATAGCTCTGTAATGGACTGTTTCAAAGAGAGGAAAACAACTCGAAATATTAACTGGTGAGCGTCAGGATTGTTCTTCCATGAGCTGAGTGACACGTAATGGAAAACATTGTAATGACCTGTTATTAAATTTAATACCCCAAACAGATGGCGTTCCATTTTTTCCCCAAAAAACAGATTGTTCACGTGATCGAAAAATCATTTTTGAACCCTTACCCCAAACTCTGTTGTAGTCTCATGTGTTCTTTGGAACACTGACTTTGGAAATCTGACCATGGAATGAAACATCTCTACTTTTTCCCAGTTGGTACTTAAGGACCCACACTACCCACCTAATTTATTTCAGAAATTACTGTTACACTGAGCCCCAAATGGTCAGGAAATGAAGGGTCTGTTAAGTTAAAATGTGTCTCTACATCCCCTTGATCAAAAGGATAGATAGATTCTTGTGGGCACTTATGTAGATTTCCTTGGAAGAGTCTCCCAGGCCTTCATTCTAGCCCTGCCTTCCACCACCCAGGACCCCTAACAAGCCTTTGGCTCCAGCTGACCATTTTTTGAGGCTACACCCTTGACCTGCCAGAAGGGCAGGACCCAGAGGTTCAGGCTCAGCTCTAAAAACCCGTGATCCTCGTGAAGGTGGTGGGATTTTCCTCCTTTAATAGAAAAAAGACATTTAAGAAATTATTTTAAATCCTCAGAGAAGCCACGTGATACAGAAATAAATCCATCCTACTTTGACTTTGAAAATATTTTTATTTGAATAGTAAATAGTTATACAGTTGAAACAGTTCTATTGAAGCTTTCTATAAATAGCTAACAATTAAGAAAATAATGTATGTAGAAAAGAGATTGCATTTAAAAGTAAGAGCTGTCGGTTGACAAGGGCCTCAGGGGCCCTCCAAGCAGAATAAAATGGTAGGTTGTCTGTAATTCGCTCAGATAGGTATAAAAGTTAAAACTTTTAACAGATCCCTTTAGAAAAAGGCTCTCTTCTAAAATGCACAGTGAAATGTCAAGAGTGGCAAGGGAGGGGGAAAAGCATACCAAAAAAAAAAAAAAGATCTGCAATCAAATAATAGCATAATCTTCATAATTAATATAAATAAATAAAGAATAAATAACAATTACTCATAAATCAACATATACATTTAGAGAGAACTCATATAGTCCTACCTCAACAAACATGATCAAACCAAAGAGTCTTACGTGAAGTATTGAGGCAGTTTCTACAGCATTTTCTGAAAATTCCCTTCCCTCCCCCAAAACAATCCCAAACAGACAACAGTTCAAGGCATTTGTGGCTATACTAAAGAAAACTCTTTTTTAAGTAATTTGATTTGTTCACATACAAAAAGGTAAAGCCAGACTCCAGCAGTTCACAAGCCATAATAAAGCTAATCGTGTGGGAAGTTCAATTTACAGCCTGTGAAATATAAAGGCATTTATTTATTCCTCAAGATTCACCCAAAACAACCCGTACGCTACATACATAGAGAGCAGAGATTGGCAGGCGAGAGCAAACCGCATTTCTAGACCATGAACACAGCGAATACTAGCAAGAAAAACAGCTCTCCCCTCCAAGGGGAAGCTTCCAACCACGAGACAAACGCGTACAGCTTTTCTCTCTTGTACAGAAAGAGATTGGCTCCTGTTGCGCCAAGGAGGGGAAGGGGACACAACGCAAAG
>NW_027551566.1:2221559-2226507 GCF_008692635.1 Crocuta crocuta
AGGAGTCACAACGAGAGGATTGGGGTTACCGTCACGCCACACCGAGAGAAGCGGAGACAACACTTTCACCGGGGGTGGGCGCCCCCGGCGCGGACGCGGGTTCAGGGCGCGCAGGGCGCGCTCTCCTCGTGGGTCTCCAAGAGAAGGCACAGTTCGGGGGGCCGGGCTGGAGGGCGCGCTCTAGCAGGCCGGACGCACGGGCACCTGCAGGAGGATCACCTGTCTGTTCTCGGACGGGTGGCACTTGTTGATGTGCCGCGTAAGCCCCGGCGAACTGTAGAAGGTGGCCGGGCAGTACTTGCAGGGGAACACCTGCGCGGCGTGCAGCAGGCGCAGGTGGCGCTCCTGGGCGCCCTTGCTGGGGAACGTCTCCCCGCACACTGGGCACAGGTGGCACTCGGCGGACGCACTCAGGCCCAGCACTCCGGCCGCCTCGCCGTCGCCGGCCACCTCCTGGGGCGCCTTCTCGTCGGGGCCGGGATACAAGGCCAGTAGGTCCTCGGCCGGAGGCGCGGGCGGTGCGCCCTTGGCCTGCAGCGCCTGGTGGTGCGCCAGCAGGTGCTTGCGCAGATAGGCCTGGCGGCGGAACTTCTTGGCGCAGTGATGGCACTCGTAGAGCCCGTCCTCGGAGCCCGACTCCGACACGCCGCCAGGGCTCGGCGTGTCGCGGTCGCTGCCGCCGCCTGTCGCCTCCCGTGCCTCAGCCCTGGCAGCGGTTTCAGGCTCGGACGCGCGGGCGGCGGCGGGCGCAGGCCGCGGTTTGTGCCAGCGGCGGTGCGAGGCCAGGTTGGCGGGGCAGCTGAAGACCTTGGCGCACTCGGGGCAGCGGTACTCCACGCGCACGATGCGCGAGCACTTGTGCTGCGCCAGCGCGAACGGGTCGGCGTACTCCTCCTTGCAGAGCTGGCAGATGAACTCGCCCAACGGCCGCGCCGCGCCCCCAGCCCGGCCCCGCGGCGCCTCCACTGGGCCCTCCTTGATCTTGAGCCCCAGCACAGGCGACGTGGTCACCTCGTCCTCGAAGTGCAGCTTGCGGATGGCTTTGGGCTTCTTTGCGCCCGAGGCCTTGGCTACCTTGGCAGGCGGCTCGGCGGCGGCGGCGGCGGCGGGGGGCGCGGGCCGGTGGCCCNAAATAATAAAAAATCGAAAATAGCGGCAAAGCCCAGGCGACCGAGAGCCTCGGACGGGAGGGGTGGAGGGGGCACAGGACCCAGAATCCAAGCGAAAATGGGACCTAGGGGTTCCAAACTTAGGTAGAGGTTCTCGTCTTATGGCTGCAGCCGAGGGCGGTGTCTGCATCCAAGGCCTCCGTGCGCTCGCGTGCGTCTGGGANAGGAGCCCAGCCCAGGCCACTGAGCCGCGGCGAGGTGCAGGGCTGGGTTGATTCGGAAGGAGTTGGCCAAAGGCCGAAACGCGCGGTCGGCCGCGTGCGCGCCGCACTGAAGTTGGTTTCCGCTCTCCTTGCGCCGCCTCATGCATTTTCATTCGGAGCGGGCATTTTGTCTGCCGGCTGACATCAGATGCTAAATCAAGGGCTTCATTCAAGGNCCAATCTGGACGCAAAAGAGACGCGTGCTGCCGGCCGGGGGGAGGTGAGGGCAATCTGTCCTAGGAGGCAGGCTGCGGCCTCGGAGAGGACAAGCGGCCGCCCCCCTTGCCACCAAGAGACGACAGTGAAGATCCACACACTCGCAACCCCCCTACCTACCACTCCCGCCGCCCCGTTTGGACCCAGACCGGGCCCTTTGCCTTCATCTTTTCTGCCCAGCCCCAAAGAAACACAAAAGACAGAATCTTCGGAGAACCCGGGCAGAACCCCGAGTGCCTAGTGGGCCTGATCACCCATCACTTAGGAAACAAATAGCAAAGCCACAGAAAATGGCATTTTGTTGTGACGAAAATGTCACTTTATTGAGAGAGAAGGAAACGGACATTTTTTCTGGAAAGCTCTGTGCACCTAGATAGACTATGCTGTTTTGCTTATGCTTAATGCCACTGAAGGTATTTAATTGTGTCTGGATTTCCCTCTGATATACACTGGCAGGGAAATTAAGCAGATTCCTTCCTTCCTTCCTTCCTTCCTTCCTTCCTTCCTTCCTTCCTTCCTTCCTTCCTTCCTTCCTTCCTCCCTCCCTCTTTTCTTTTCTTTCCACATGAGTAAGAAGTTGTAATGAGAACAATTGTTAGGCTTAGTTAATCAAAGGGTTAATCAAGTTGGTTAATCAAAGGGAATGGTGTTTATGATTTTTTGTTTGTGATTTTTTAAAATTCAGACTAAAAAGAGAAGAATACATACATATCATGGGATATATTTTGAAAGCTCTTACCCTCGTTTTAAAATTGCTAACTGCGTAAATGATAGCCTCAAAAAAGTTAGACATTCTAAAATGAGTGTATTTGAAAATTATAAATATGTTTCAATCTAAAAGTAACTGATGTTATTTCCTTGCTCTTTTGAGCACTGATTAATACTACTGATGAAATTAGAAGTAGGAGAGGGATTCCGGGACAGCTTTGGCCAATTTTATTTTCTAATCACGAATCCCATCTGGATTGTGGAATAATAGGGTGGGGGCTCGGCCTGCCGTCCGAAGCTGACTGCGGGGTATTTGGTCTTGCATGTGTAACACTGCTTTCATTCAACAGATAACAGGGAGAGTTAGTCACCTTGTGAGTCCTTTAAAAATAACAACACCCATAATTGTAAGGAGGGCGTGGGAGGGGGGACACAAAACCAAACCAAAACAAGACCCCTGCCTGAATGCAGCGAATTCAAACGGGTTCTGAATTAAGCTAAGAGAATCTATTGAACACTACTGAGATACTGATATTCAATTCCTGCCAACGAAAATGAAATCTGCTTTCGGACGAGTACGGTCAAAATAAATGGAAATTTGAAAAGTACTAGAATTAGAAACAAATTTCTTAACTCAGGGCTAGGGAAGAATTAGGCTGAGCGCACGCACGCACACACCAGCAACCTCCAAGTAGGTACAGCCTTGCACCTGGTCCTTAAATTTCCGTTCTCTTCTGAGTGATCTCATTTCTCAAAATCTGGGCGCCTGCGGGGATGGGGGGCTTCGAGTCGAGACCATTTGTCGTATTCTGGGAAGAGCAAAGCGCCACCACGCAGCCCCCCGGCGAGCGGCCTTTACGCATTGCGATTCCGAGTGGGAGTCGCGTGGAATTGGGTCGGGGAAACACGGAGCGCTGCTTTGCCTCGCTCCAGAGGAGCTTCACGGGCGTCAGCGAGCACTGGGATCCAAGGCAGGTTCCCGGGGTGTCCTTCCCAGGCCTTAGGCAACTCCTCCCCTTCCTGTGGGGTCGGTTCTGGCCAGCACTTCGGAAAAATTAGGCAGCCACCTGGCTTCTCGTCTTTGCGGACCCCGTCGTGGAGTCTTCCTTTGACAGCGGGACTGGAGGCCGCAGGCGCTCTAATATTTCATTCACTCAGTCACTCACTCACTCACTCATTCATTCATTTTTTTTTTCTTTTCCTCCTGTCCCAGGTAGCCGTCGGGGAGCACGCCGGGGTTCACTGTGAACCTCAGCTCGAGTCTAGCTCCGGGGAGTTTCTCGAAAGCACGAAGCTTGGAAATGGGCGCCAAAGAGGGGTATTTGGACCTAGGAATTGCCCCGTGGGGTGTCGAAGAGTTCAAGCAGCCCCTGAGCTCCAGAGAGGTGAAGACAGGAGGGTCCGCAGTCTCAGCGGCGCGGCGCGTTTAGAGACCCTCGGAGGGACGAGAGGGGGTTGACAGCGCCCCCTGACACTCCCATCCCCACTCAGCTGTGGACCCCTCTCCCGGACGCGCAGAAGCCCCACCCCCAGGCCCTCCCAGCCCGAGCCGCTCTCCGGCCTCAGCCGTGAGTTAGCGCCGCAGAGCCCGCCGTCAGATCTCGCAGGGGCCCGCGCCGGGGCGAGGCTTTGTGTTTGCAGGAATGAGGGGTTGTTGTGTCAGTCCCGGGGGCACGCGAGAGACACGCGCAACCCGGCCGCCCGCCGCCCCGCCCGGCCCGGCCCGGCCTCCAGGCACCTTCCGGGCCCCCGCCCGCGGGCCGTTGCCTTTGTTCGGCACATTAGCATAAAGCTGCCACGGATCTCTCGTTTAAATAATTCCACACAAAAGGAGAGTGCATGAAAGAGAGCGAACAAGGGAGAGTCCGCGAGGCTGCGCCTTCCGCAGGGCGCGGGGAGGGACCGCGCTCGAGCATTTCCCTCCCCTCGAGTTTCGAGTGCCCCCGGCAATCTGCTGCGCACCCTTTATTCGGCCGGGGGCCGACGGGGTGGCTGGCCGCCTTTTATCCTCCCGAGTGTGCCGTCGGGGCCCCCGCGCGCTCCGTGAAGTGTGCCCTCGGGGCTGTTGGTTTTTGCCTCGGGTGGGGACCCTGGGAGGGCAGGGAGGCCGGAGGCTCCCGGCCCCGCGACTGGAAGGGTGGTGCTGGCAAAAGCTGGGCAAGGCGAAGCCAGAAAACGTGGGTAAGCCCCAGTCGAGAATCCTGCCAGCTAGGGCTGCGGCGGCACTGAGCGCACCGGGAGGACCCTGGACGCGGGGCGCACGGGGAGCTGCTGGCCCCTGCGAAGCGGCCGCCTCACTCCGCGCGCGCCGCCGTCTCCGGAGAGGCAGCGACGCGAGAGGCCGCCGGACTCCGGTTCCCCTCCTCAGCGCCCGCCCCTTGGGAGACCGAAAGGCCGGGCCCCTGGGGGCCAGAGGGGCGCACACTTCGCCTCGGCCTCAGTGCCCCCTTTCTTGAGGCTGCTTTGGGGTTTGGGTGTAAGTGTTCATCCCCTGCGCCCGCTGTGCCTCCCTTGCCCGCCTGTCGCTCCCTGTGACAACCACCTCTGGCTTCTCTCGTCCCCTGTCCCACCCCAGTCCCTCCCGTTCCCCCTTTCCTCCTCTTCCCTCCTTCCCCACCCCTCCCTCCAGTCTCTCTCTGCTCGGCTCTCGCC
>NW_027551566.1:2226573-2325444 GCF_008692635.1 Crocuta crocuta
CCGGCTCTCCCTCCCCTTCTCTTTTCCCTCCCCTCCCCCCCACACCCCTCTTCCCCTCTGGTTCTCCCCCCTCCCCGCAGGCCAACGTGTGTTATTTTATTTGTCTAGAGAGAGCCTATTTGTTCAGTGATGTGTGGCCTCCTGGCCGCCGGCTTTAATGGGGAATGCGGAGGCTCGGTTTCTGCGAACATTAGCATACAGCTGCCGGCTCGCGGCCGGCCCGGCGCTCGCGCATCCCGGCCTTATCATCACCTCCTCTCTCAACCAGAAAACAATCACCAGCTCCTCACACGCGGCCACTTTCGAGCCCCTCTCCCCGCTTCTTGGCTCACACTCCCTCACCCGGTGCGGCGTGCTCACGTGCTCGCTCGCTCGCTCTTCTGCGGGTAAATATTGACTGGCTGGCTTTACATTATCTCCTCCGTGGAGTGCTCCCTTCCCTCTATCGCCTCATCTTTTCTTTTTCTTTGGCCTTCCAGTGATATGTGCGTCTGAGGAGCCATTTTCAGAAAGGGGGTGGGCACACTCTGTCACAAACCCACATACAATCATTTAGAGGCATGTGCGAAGCATGGTGGTTGCATGTGATTTGTGGGAATAAAACTTGGGGAAATTAACTTCGGTGTTTTCTTGTCACTATTCTTTGTTCAAAACTATAGAATTTCAAGATCAGCCTTAGAGCCTAAGCCGTCCCCGGCTCGACAACAAATGGTGAAATACGTAGGTAGGGACTTCACCCATTCACTTGTCTCTACGGGGTCCATGCTCACGTAGACAGAAGTCCAAATCTTGTTCTCTCTGAAGCCCTTTCTTTTTCGCCAGGCCTTACCATCGGTGAGGAGGAAATATCATTACTCTACCAAAGCCCTTAACACAGCCAGTTTCAAGCCCAAATCAGTGACTCCTGGATTCTCTTACTCTTAGAAAAGTTGTCCCTCAGTGGTAAAATCCTGAAGTCCGCACATAGATGCTGAAATTCCTGCCTCGATTCAGGAAATTACTTACTTTGTGAATACGGGACAATGGTGAGAATGACTCCATCATTCATTTTGTAAACTAAAACCCATTCTGGACATTTGCAAATCTGCCACTTACTTGTGGCGGTCCAAGCCTACTTTATAAAAAGCAGCAAAGGAAAACTTACTACCACATGTTTGCGTGATTCAATATTAAGGCTGGCATTGTCATTTAGTCAGATTTATGTAACTAGAAGCCTTTTAATGGAATACTGGGTCACAGAAATCCTAACTGTTGATCCTTTAACGTTTTTCTGTTCATCTCCACCCAAGGGTCCTAGGGCCTGTCACAGAAACTCACTCCATTTGCTGATGCATTTGACCTAGGACCTCTCAGGGGAAGGGAGCCAGAAGAGGTGGGTGGGGGGATAGATTCACAAGCTGACTTATTTTCCAGCCCCTGAAATACGGTTCTCCGTGTGCTGGGTTTGCAGTTTGAAGAGTGAACCGGTAGGGATTGTTCTTCATTCTGGTCACATAGTTCCTAGCATATGGCTGAAGCTGGGCCTCCCTCTAAATGACCCCTGCATTTGTGTAAAACATACGTGTGAAGGAATTAGTGGAGTTTATTGCTTGCTTTTGCCTGCCTCAGAAAAATCAAGAATCTAGTGTTCTGGAACAGTTTTCTCTTTGAGAAGTGTCAGTTTGACACTTCTATACAATGCTGTAATACCAACTATGACTTTTCCTCCCGATAGCTGTGTGACCTTGGTGAGTGTGCCAACTTGTGCTGTTAACAGAAATTTTAAAAAAAAGAAAAACTGGAATTGTGTCCATGAAAAACAGTTTTAAAGCCTGTTGATCAAAAATCCAGTCATCAATTGTGTCACACTATCTATTAAAAGAGATCCAAGTAAATGAAAATTATTGTTGTTCCAGCATCCATACGTTTTCTAGTAGGCAAGAAATTTGCTTTGTATTTAATTATTACAGGTGACATGTACCAGAGGCCCTGGTACAAAGCAACGGTGGTAAGGGGCAAAGGAAATGAACTAGACTGATTTTGCACTACTATTTTCTAATCTAAAATCTCCGTGTGAGCCTGTGTGTTGATCTTCGAGGGTTTTTTTCCCTCATAATCTACAATGTTAAAACACAGAAATTTTGACAGCAGCTGCCTCATTTTCAAAGTTCACATAAACTTGCCTAGGCAACCAGTTCTTGTGATGTTGGTTTACAGGGCTAATTTCTCATCATCTGTTTTACCTATTTTCCATTCTGGGCACACGGTTTTCTTTTTTTATCACCCAGGAGTATTACTGGGTAAACAGGCGAAGAACTAACAAAACTGGCAGCTGGGCGTTTCAGGAAATCTATCAGAATCACACACAACGTAAAAACAAGTTTAATACAGTACATCTGATTTTATTGCTGAAATGGATTATTCTGCACTGGAACATGCCTGGTGTTCAAAACCGTCTCTCTGCCCCAGAATAGAGACCCACGGCCGTGCGCCACCTACTGGAATCATAGAAAACTACAGGCATAAGCTTGGTTGTCAAGCCAGGTTTCAGAGAGGTTTTCCATTTATACCGAGCACTTCCAGGAACTACATGTGTGAAAACAATAAAGTGGAGAGCATGAACACGCACTAAATAATGCCTGGCCATGCATACATGGGCAGGTGGTAGCGATTATAATGCAGGTAGTCAAGGATGCTCTTCTCCACCAGCCCCTTGTAGATGGATTCCTGGAAAACTCTTTTGAGGTATTTCCTGGGCTTCTCCTTCAGGTTAATTTCCTCATCTTCTATCTGATGGGCTAACTGTTCTATGGAAGGAAGGTCTTCCTCCTGGAAAATACAGGAAGTGGCCAGATACAGAAATTACTTGGACAATAAGAGAGCAGTTTCACTAAAATGAAAAAGAGTGATGACCTTTCTCAAGGGTGCTTATTCTTGTCCCCTAACTTTTCAAAACTTATTTTTAATCATGGAAAAATATAGGAAAGATTTACTGTTTTAACCATTAACCATTTAAAAAACTTTTTTAAATATTTATTTATATTTAAGAGAGACAGAAGGTAAATGGGAGAGGGACAGAGAGAGAGAGAGGGAGACACAAAATCCAAAGCAGGCTCCAGGCTCTGAGCTGTCAGCACAGAGCCTGAGGTGGGGCTCGAACTCATGAACCACAAGATCATGACCTGAGCCAAAGTCAGATATTTAACTGAGCCACCAAGACACCTGTTTTAACCATTTTTAAGTGTATAATTCAGTGACATTGAGGACATCTACACTGTAGGGCAGCCATCCCCCCCATCCATGTTCAGAACTTTCTCATCCTCCCAAACTGAAACTCTGTATTCATTAAACACTAACTCCCCATTCTCCCTCCACAAGCCCCTGGCAGCACTGTTCTACTTTCTATCTGTGACTCCGAAATGATAGCATTTGTTCTCCCTTCCTTCTATTAATGTGGTATATTACATTGATTGATTTTTATATGGTGAAACACTCTTAAATTCCTAGGGTAAATCTCACTTGGCCATGGTGTATAATCCTTTAGTTATACTGCTGGAATTAGTTGGCTAGCATTCTATGGAAGATTTTTGTGTCTAAATTCATAAGGGATCTTGGCCTGCACTCTTTCCTTTGCTGTCTTTGGCTTTAGTGCCAGGGTAATGCTGGCCTCAAAGAATGGGATGGGAAGTGTTCCTTTTCCTTCTATTTTTTTCAGAGAAGTCAGAGTAGGATTAATGTTAATTCTTCTTTAAATGTTTGGTAGAATTTGCCAGTGAAGCCATTTGTTCTTGGGCTGTTTTCTTTGTAGTGACGTTTTTGATTGCTGAGCCAATACCTTTACTTATTATAGGTCTGTTGAGATTTTTTTTTAAATTTCTTTTTGAGTCAGTTTTATAGTTTGTGTGTTCCAAAGAATTTGTCCATTTTATCCAGGTTATCTAGTTGGTCGACATACAATTGTTCATAGTGTTCTCTTATAATCCTTTGTTATTTCTGTAAGATCGATGGAAATGTTCCCACTTTCATTTCTGATTTTTAGCAATTTGACTCTTTATCCTTTAGTATTTTAGTCTAGTTAAAGGTTTGTTATTTTGTTGATCTTTTCAAAGAAGTATCTTTTGTTTCACCAATGTTCTCTGTTGTTTTCTATTCCTACTTCACTTATCTCTACTCTAAGTTTTATAATTTCCTTCCTTCTGCTAGGATGGGGTTTAGTTTGGTTTCCTTACGGTATAATATTAGGTTACTGATTTGAGATCATTCCTTTTTTCAACTCTAGGTATTTACAGCTATGAATTTCCTTCTGAAAACTGCTTTTGCTATATCCATTAATTTTGGTATGTTATGGTTTTGTTTTCATTTGTTTCTAAGTATTTCTAATATTTCATTTGATTTCTTTAAAATCAAAGAAGGTACTTAAGAGTCTGTGTTTAATTTCCATAATTTTGTGAGTTTTTGTATTCCTTCTGTTTTTGATTTCTATTTTTATTCCACTGTAATTGGAGAGTATACTTTGTATGATTTAAATCTTTAAAAATTTACTGACACTTGTTTTGTGGACCAACAAATATATGGCCTCTCTTGGAGAATGTTCCATGTATACTTAAGAACAGTGTGCATTCTGCTGTTGTTGCGTAGAGTGTTTTGTGTGTATCTGCTGGGTCTGTTTGGTTTATAGTGTTGTTCAAGTCCCCTATTTCCTTATTGATATTTTTTTAAAAAATTTTAATGTTTATTTATTTTTGAGATAGAGAGACAGAGCAAGAGTCGGGGAGGGACAGAGAGAGAGAGAGAGGGAAACACAGAATCGGAAGTAGGCTCCAGGCTCTGAGCTGTCAGCACAGAGCCCAATGTGGGGCTTGAACCCAAGAAACGTGAGATCATGACCTGAGCCAAAGTCAGACACTTAACCAACTGAGCCACCCAGGCACACTCCTCCTTATTTATCTTCTATCTGATTGTTCTATCCATTATTTAAAGTGAGAATCCTCCCCAGCTCTTACTAAGAACCACTTCTTCCTTCAATTCTATCAACTTTTGCTTTAGATATATTGGAGTTTTGTTGTGCAGTGCATATACGTTTATAATTGTTACCTTTTTGAAGAATAATCTTGACTATACAGAATTTCACTTTGGTTAGTGACTCTTTGGCTTAAGCTAAATGCAGTGCCAGTGGATTTATAATCCGTTCCTTTTTACTTCCATGAAAGGGCTCATGAAATCTTTTAATGGGCTTGTTTTTAAAATAAGTGATATATAGATTTGAGATGACTTATAATAACAGTCATAGATAATAGTATTTTATTCCTTTCTCTCCAATGTAGAGGGAGAGGAAAATTGATATACTGAGCTATAGGATATTATAGTCAATGGGACTGGACTGCTGTATTTTCCTATAGACAATATGGAAAGTAAAATGAAATGGGTGACTTCATCTTAGTATTTGAGACAAGGAATTACCGTCATTTTTTAGTGAAGGCTATCCTCTTTATTTTCCTATTACTAAGCTCTTAAATGAACTTCTGCATATCTGCTTATATGACTAATGCTTCCACTGTCTGCCTGTCCCCACCACCGTTACCTATGGGGGCCGGCACTTACTGGGAGCCATTCTTCTGTGCCATGTACTTGTGCACATCCCCTCCTTCATTCCTCCCACAGCTCTCTGAGTTGGGAACAGGTAGTCCCTGTTCTACAAGGATCTGAGCTAGAGGCAGATACCATGGCATGCACCACCTCTTTCTGTGGCCTTTCCCACTTGACAAATGTAAATGCAGAGAGCAGAGCAAGCCCCCTTCCAAAGGTTTCACTTTTGGGAAATCTAGAAAAGCCACAAAAATGGTGAGGGAGTCCTTAGTTGTCTTCCACAACTGTTCGTGGCCACTTCTGGTCTACTGAAAGGGCCTGTTGTCTATGGTGACTTCATGCATAACAAACTGACTCAGAGCAAATGTCTGTTCATGGATAATAGGTTGAGGGCATCTTGATGAGGGCCATGAAAAGTGACTATTGTTGAGTTTGGTAGTGAATTTAGAAGGGTAAGAGGAAAGCTTCACTTTTAAGCTTGGTGCCTAAAACCCCTTGGCTCTGTGTAAAATATTAGCTGAGAAGCTCGATTCTGGGGCTTGGAAGGGTTTAGGCACAGAGTTTTGAGGGGTTAACTAGAAAACTAATGAGTGTTTACTATGGTGCAGTAATGAGCTTCATATTACATTTTGAGAGGAAGAGAGGGCTCTAAGGAGTTGAGTGAAATTCACTCATCACCAGGCTTACAACTTGGGTTCATATTTCAACATCAGCTGACTCCCTTACAGTTTTAAGATGAAATGCAGAGATCCNNNNTATATATATATATATATACACACACACACACACATACATATACATACATATATACACACACACATACATATACATATATATTCTATATATGTGTATATATAAATAAATTTTATATATATATAAATTTTATATATAGATATATAGATATAGATGATCATTGGATTACAGTCCCCTCTGCCTCCCTCATGCACATTTACTTGACTGGTTACTATCTATGTGGATCCTAAAGACAACTGAGTTTGGTTTCTATTTTAAATCTATTTTTCCCAATTTGAATCTACTTCACATTAGTAAGATTATTTAAATTTCCCATCTTGGACCCCAAGAATAAAACTGAGAAGGGGGTAAGCAATGAAGAGAAGGTACCAAGCCACACATTTTAGTCCATATGGCTCAGTGCCTATGTTCTAGGCTTTGGAGTGAGACATCCTTGACTTTGAAGCTTGCTGGCCACAGCTGCATAACCCATGGCAGGGGTCTTTAAAGTCCCTCAGCTCCACCCTCCTCATTGGTAAAGTAAAGACCGTGACAGTAGGGTGTCCTGGAGGGTACTCACTATGTTTAAGCCAGGCGGTACGTGCAGTAAGGACCCAGCATGTGAACTGTATCTGAGCTGCCCAATATGGAGCCCACACCATGGGAACCTTTGAAGGGCACAGGTGTTCTCAAGTGGAAGTGATAACAGAGACGCAGGACTTGGCCTTTTAGACAGTAAAACATGGTGGAAGGCTAAGCTGTGTCCCGCTGGGGCCAGCCCTTGTCTGAGTGGAGCAAGGAAGAGTCTACAATAGATATCTGACTACTTTGTGAGCACAGACGCTAACTCTCCACAGCTCCGGTAAGGAGTCTAGTGTTGAAATAAAGAATTTAATGTAAAGCTTCACAAATATTTCACTACTTACACTGCTGTCAAATTTCCTGCTGAGCATGGAGTCTTTAGGAAATGTAGCCTAACTTCCAGTTAATTCTCTATCACTTTGAGAAAGCAGTTTGGGTTATAAAAGGGATACCGTATGCCTTCCCTTTACATTTTTATAACAACACACACACACACACACACACACACACACACACACATCTAGCAAATGGTGGTCAATAAGGGCAGAAACTAAAGGCATGCAATGTTCATTCTTGAGAAAACGTTGAAAAAACTCAGATCCGCTTCCAGTCAACACTCCCTGTTAGCTGATCATGAAAATACAGTTACTTACAAAAAGGAAAAAGAATAGGTCTCTCATAAAAGGATTTAAATAATCCACTTTTCCTGAAATATCACTGTCTGTGTTCACATACTCCAAAGCTTGTTTATATGAGGTATCGTTTTAAGTAAAACCAACAGGGGAAATGTAGCGAAAAGTGTAAATGATCAAGAACTTTAAAGTGCTTGTAATTTGCAAGGAATACCTCACATACTATTAATCACTCTTACCTCCTTGGAGGTCAAGATCTGGCGTAACTCTTTCCTTAGATCAATAAAACGATCGTGAAATAGGGCCATGCACCATGGCTCCATGAAGTAGCTAGTGAGGAAAGAAAAGATTCAGTTAGCTGGAAATGCTCTCATTACCGCTAATAAAGTATTTACCTGCTTTTTGCCTTTATAAATTACAGTTCTGGCCCCTTTGCAAGCGTTTGCTCATAAAATGCCTCGTGGAACAGCCTGGCCAATCAATTTTTTAAATGGATGTTCCTGATGTAAGGCCAGGTTCCATAATTACATTTAAAGTGGTTTAATTCAGAGCTGGGGCAAGACCCAGTGAAGAATCCTGATTTTATCAGAATTTAAAAGCCTGAAGACTTGTAAAGAACGGTGTCTCCATTATCTGCCCTCATTTGAGAAAAACAGATTGCAGGATTAACTGAACTGCTGCATAAACAAATTACATTTGGGTAGACAATAACACAAATGTTGTTCATCATTAAGGTTTCTGGATTAATAATGACCAGAAAAACAGGCCACCTCGGTGTTGCAACACGGTCTCCATACAATTGCACTGATGCTTAATTGAATCTCTTTTAGGAGAGCAGCTCTTTTGGTGTTTTTATTGGCTAACTTTTCACTGAAAACCGTTTGAGTAAATGCTTTCTTACATGGAGTCCAATATGGCCATCCTGCAACGTGATCAGGATGCATTTCAAGTGTCCAGGCGATCGCTGAAAATTTGATGCATTCTTGGAGAACCAAGACCATTTGCTGGTATTTTAACTCTGATTTTATTTTAATGCTAAGCGTCTTGGGATGGGAAACATCACTTCTTCAGCGCTGGAGACACGTTGGTCACGTGGGCTTCACTCTTCTCTGGATGTGAGTTTGTTGTTCCCATTACTGCTAATGGATGCCATGTGTGTGCACTGGGGAAGAAAAATTGGTGCCCACGTGCAGATGAGCACCTTCTGTTTTCCCAGGCCTGAAGTTAATTCTTAGGGAAGGAGGTGACAAGTCCCAGGGACGACCGGGGCCTTTAAAGGACAAGTATAATGACAAGCGTATGTGCTAAGATTAGCACAGCACTCAGCTATATCACTTATTACCTATTATCTTTGCTTGACCAGAATATAACCTAGTTTCATATTTAATTACCTATTTTGTTGTTATCCATTCAACTATGAATTCCACCAATATTTGTGGAACATCTATTATGCGCCCAGGGGAAATAGCAGGGACCAAAACAGACCAGCATCTCTGCCACCGTGAAGCTTATATTCAAGTGATAAATGTACAGCCTGTTGGATAAGGAGAACTGCTGAGGCAAGGATGGGGAAGGCCAAAGAAAGGCTCAGGGAGTAAGGGCTTGAGGGCAAGGAGAGAGAGCCACATGGAGATCTGGGGGAAGAGCCCCCCCGAGAGAGGGAACAGCAGGTGCAAACAACTGGAGCCAGGAGTGTGCTAAGAGCACTCAAGGAGGCAGAGTGGAGATAAGAGCAGGGAGTGGTAGGGAGGTGAGTCAGGAAGGCGACGGGCGCGGGAAGGATGCTTCTGGAGGCAGGAGCCCAGTCAGGGCTGTTGTGACAGCAGTCCTCTGTCTCTGTGATTTCACTTTCTGCGTTTCAGTGACCTGCAGTCAACCATGCTCTGGAGCCGGTGACCCTCCTCCTGACATACTGTCAGAAGGTCGGTAGCAACCTCACACTATGTCACAGTGCCTGTGTCATTTACCTCACTTTGTCTCATCATGTGGGCAGTTTATCATCTCACGTCATCACCATAGGAAGGGTGAGTACAGTGTCATGTTATTTTGGCAGAGACCACATTCACATAACTTTATTAAGTATATGGCTCTAACTGTTCTATTTTATTATGAGTTATTGTTGTTAATCTATTAATGCACTTAATCTGTAAATTAAACTTTATCATAGGTATGTATGCACTGAAGAAAACATCACATAAACAGGGCTCAGGACTAACCACAGTCTCCAGCATCCACTGGGGGTCTTGGAGATCTTTCCTGCAGGGAAAGGGAGACTACTGTAATCGCTGCATGGCCATCCAGTTTAGCACTTGCATGCAAAAGGCATCTTACAGATCTTCACAAATGAATGAGTGCACACTGCACTGTGTACATTCTATTCTGCCTGGCTTGGATTGGTCTTCCACCAGTATTGAATAAAGTTCTGCTAAATCAATAGGTGACGAAACTCTGCAAAATGTCCCAAGATGGGCAGCATTATGAAAAAGAGAGCATCACTGGGAAGACTGGGAAAGCTGTACGTGAAACCAGGGCTCCAGAAAGGTGTCACTAAGCCCCACAGCGCATGAGGCTGTGGGTGTCAGGTGGATATTATGTGGAAATGTCAGAGGACTCCTTGCCTCTGAAATTACTCAAGGCCACCTAATTCTTAGTTCATGGAGCCGATTGATAGGCATTCTGGCTGAGTTTCTGGGCCCCTAAAAGCCCTGGCCAACATCCAACATCCATCTAATTCCTGAAGCAGAGGCACTGGCACAGGGCTGGGCCCCTTGGCAAGGACGGGAACCTTGGGGTGACGTTTTGACACATCTCCTCAGACAGTAGCTTCCTGGGCCAAAACATCAATTATGACCTACGTCCAGCACAGCTTTGCTGGTATGGTCCCTGCCTCTTAGATCAAAAAATCTTCTAGAAAAGCTTCAGGGAATTATGGATGTGCAAATTTGGAAACTATCATAATTCTTAAGTTAGGAACAAGTGGGCCCTTTTATTATTATTTTTAATATTCATTTTTTTTATTTTTGAGAGAGAGAAACAGCATGAGAGGGAGAGGGGCAGAGAGGGAGGGAGTCACAGAATCCAAAGCAGGCTCCAGGGTCTGAGCTGTCAGCACACAGCCTGATGTGGGGCTCAAACCACAAATTGTGAGATTATGACCTCTTAACTAACTGAGCCTCCCAGGTGCCCCCCAGCGGTCCCTTTTAAATCTGTGGCTTCCTTTCCCCAGTTGCTGAGATACTCCCTGTGTGTTTCCACGGTACCATCAGAACTGCCTACCCTCTTGGTTCTGGGGGTCTACAGCCACGTCCTTCTAGCTGGTACATCCTCTCTCTCTCTCTCTGGCTTTCTCGACCCTGCATGGCCCTGTTCCCACAGCCCAGGTTTGGTTCAGGCGGTCTTCACTACTCTGCCCTCCTCATTGCTTCACAGAGGGAATTCTGGGGGAACCCCACTTCCCTAAGGTCACAGCCTGCCCACCTGGGCCCTGGCCCACCACCTAACACCCACATTCCCACAGCTTCTGTCCACAAAGCTGAGCACAGATGGCTGGAGAAGCAAGTGATCCTTAATCCTCTGAAAAGATAGTTGCTGAGTCCATGTGCAGTGTGCCTAGCAGGAGTGGGGGGTTCTGGTTGGGGGTGGCGGAGGGGGGCATGAAGGAGCAGTTGGATGTTTCTTTCTTTTGCTGCCTTTAAAACTCTCTATGCCTCTCACACCAGTGTCCAGCAGTAATGGCACCTGGGTATTTGATGACTTTTATTCTCATCACCATACATTGAACAGTTTGGAGACCAAAGATCTAGGAGACCTGAAATCTTATTTCTTTCACACTTCCTAACATTGTCTCCTATGGGAAAATATTTTGGGACCCTCTTCCAGAAGGTGACAATCTCTGTAGCAAACTATTTGTTACTCATATTCCTAGATTTCATCTGTGTCAGTCATTTTTATGCATAAAAAAGAAAGGTTTATAGAACTCTATTCAGGGACACCTGGGTGACTCAGTTGGTTGAGTGTCTGACTCTTGATTTTGGCTCAGGTCATGATCTCACAGTTCATGAAACTGAGCCCCTCATCAGGCTCTGTGCTGACAGTGCAGAACCTGCTGGGGACTCTCTCTCTCTGCCCCTCTCCCACTTGTTTTCTCTTGCTCCCTCAAAATACATAAATAAACTTGAAAAAAAACCCACTCTATTTGGGTTTTTCTCTCTTAAGAAAGAACCCTTGGGTTCCATTAAAGCAAAGTGTAGTAATGAAAAGAGATACCCTGGAAGCCAAATCAGTAAACTGATGTCCAAGGCTCCTTCTCAATTTTATTGCAGCCTCAGTGGCGGCCCCTAGGGGCAACTTACGCCAGGGTCATGGAACGCTAAGGCTCTCACAGTGGGGAAAGTTGGTGTGTCACTTGGTGCATCACCAAGTGCGTAGGCTTGTACCCCGCCTGGAGAGCTTCTGCACACCGCTCTGCAACACCAGATTGCTCACAGCCTGCCACACAGATCAGGCTTAATATGCATCAAGTGACACGCTTAACCAAGGGTAAAACAAGGAGTTCAGACTCAGTCAGTCCCTAAACAGGAGTCCCAATAGAAGGTCACATATTTCAACAGCAACTCTGATCAGATGGCATGTGGCACTGAACGGGATTTAGGAAGAAAATGACTAGCAGATAATCTGCAGTTTCCAAGATGCCCTGGGTCAGCTCTGTTTAAAGGATTCAGGTCAGGCTCTTGAGTGGGTGGATAATTAGCAACATCTCCATTGTTAGATGAAGTAGCTGCTATTTTGCAGGGCAGGCATTAGATTCAAGGTGTTTTAGATAGTGGTAAAAAGGAATTGGTCCCTTTGATAAGAGGGGAAATGGACTAAAAAATGTACCCAGAGAAGAATCTCATTTGCAAGGTTCTTCCCCAGTTCTTATAAACTGCTTAATTTGGTGGTGATTTTTAAGGGGGTCACCAAATGACATCAGAACAGGCACTGTGATGAGGAACCATGCTCTGGGCTATGGTCCTTGGTCATTTACCATTCACAGCAGCCCCAAGTAGCTGTAGCCCTGTAGGTAATTCACTTACACGGTCCTCCAGAACCTTGTTGGCTTCTGTTAAATTACCTTCTTCTTAATTAATAGATTTTATTTTAGAACAGATTTAGGTATACAGAAAACATAGAGCAGAAATATGGAGTTACCATACATTTCCTCCCACCCTCAGTTTCTCCCATTAACACCTTGCATTATTAGTAAAGCACACTTGTTACACAATCAATGAACCAATATTGATACATTATTCTTAACTAAGGCCCAGAGTTTACACTAGGGTTCTTTGCCATGTTGCACATTCTGTGGGTTTGATGAATGCACCATGCCCTACTGTCCATCACGGGAATATCATATGGGAGCATTTCACTGCCCTAAAAAATCACCTGTGCTCTGCCTGTTCACCCCTGCCTCCCTCTGAACTGTGGGCAAATTAACATTTTAGGAAATTGACTGGTAGAAAAAATGGGACTGTGTAACAATTTTATAAAATTCTTTAATAACCCTACAGTCCAGTATTTCCTCAGAAGTAGAGTAACAGTCTCCCATCCCAGAACACGGTGCCTTTCAAGCATGACAGCTGCCCCTCATACCAACAGCTCTGTGGCTTGAAGATATGGTTTTCTAAATTGCTGGATTTGAGCATCAGCCTAGGATGAAAGCTATTTGGATTTCTATTTTCTGCAGTGTGCAGGGGGCTATAATTTTTAGGGGAAAAAATGAAGACGTGGACATTATAATCTACTTGTTAAAAACCCATGTGCTTTGTGACCAAACCAAGCCAAATGCACGTAGAAAGCAGGGGTGAGGTTTGTTCACTGAGAATTTCAGAACCTAATTCATCACGGTTGAAGGCTGCTGAGAATCCTAGTTCACAAACCCTAGTCAGACAAGACTCTCTCAGGTGGGCAAAAGCATCCCAAATGTCAGGCAGTCTGGACCTGATTCCCTCCAGCAGGTGCCAATGTTTTTTATTCCAAGTAGGCCAGTTCAATCCTATTATGGAAAGAAATGAAATGGGCTTGCATTATATTCTTTTTTCTATCCTTCATGGGAAGGACCCCGCCGACCTTAATGGCAGTGCACCCAGTGGAGCGTTTCCTATACTCACCACTTCAGCTGTGTGGGGACTGCCATGGCCAACTCCCTTCTCAAACTGGCTGTGGGTTGCAGAGCTTCTAGGTGAACCTTCTCTGCATGCTAGGATTGGGGAGGGGAGGGGAGGCTCAGGGCAAGTTGGGAGGCAGCTGACAGGCAGCTTGAGGGTACACCTTCAGAGTCTGTTTCTAGCTCAGGCTTCTTCCCACTCCAACTGTGCCTCAGCTGCCTGATGCTCCCTTTGCTGCTTCCTCTCTGTGTAGGGGCTAAGATTCTCACCCTCTCTGGCCCCTTCCAGATACCTTCTATCTTGGCCTTCCTGCCTGATGGGCTCTGTGCATTTTTTTTTCTTGCAGCCCAGAGGAGTCTTTTCCATGCCTGTGTCTTCCCTACTGCTGTTCGGTGCCCAAGCCCAACACAAACCTTCTCCTTGAAGCTAACTCCTGGCCTGATGGCTTCCGCTCACTTTCTCTGCACCATTTTCACTGCGTGGGGGTGGTTCTTGCAGGAAACCTAACCAGGCACTTATCCTTTTCTTGTCCACACTGTGGGCTCTGGGTCCCCACAGCATCCTGCACAGGCGGGTCCTAGGAGACTGAAGGAGCCAGTGGGGCCCAAGCTCCTGAAGACACCTTCGGGTGAGGGCAGGGGTCAGACTCAGGCCGCCTTCCCTCCTCTCCATGAACTAACTCCTAGGACCCAGTTTAGATGGGAGGGGGCTTTAGGACAGCACAGAACCCTATGGGCCTCCTTTAAATCATTCTAGACACACAGAAGCCTTCATTATTACAATTAGAAAAACTCTGAATTTAACCAAACTCATTTTGCAATTGATAAGAACATAGAGTCAAACACGATGATCAAACAAAGATGGTCTTCTTTTGCTATAAGGGTGTGAAGACGTTTTGTGTTATGAACGGTTTTAGGTCTAGTTTTCTCCCTACAAACTGAATGATAGCTGTGCTTTGGGTTTTTTTTTTTCCTTCTTCTCCATAGAAAGGAGAGGAGCATCTGGAATCCTTGCCAAGGCTGGGGTCAGGTCTGCACTGACAGCCCCAAGTGCTGTAGATACTCAGCATTAGTGATAAGCTTTGGGGAAATTTCTTTTTCCATGAATACTGTGAATTTTTAAAAACAAGAAAAATACTAATTTCTTTCCCAATTTATGTTCAAGAAAGGAAGACTAACCAGAGCCACTGGGTAACCTTCAGAGTTGGCTGCCTAGAAATCCTCAGGAGAGAGCGTCAGGTAAGGACATGAGGGCAATGTGATTTCTCTCAGTGGCTTGTGGATTTCGGTGTTAACATCACACAAATTGTTTCTACACAGCCGTGAGGAAAAGTTGACACACATTCTCCAGGGCCCAGACAGAAGACATTACTGTCTCTGTTCATCTCGCCAATGGCTGGCCCATGTTCTTTGGGGGAACTTAAATTCTCCATCCCTTTTGCAAATGACACGCTTTTCTCAGAAGCCCTAGGAGATGCTGACTTATGGAACTCTATTAACCATTCCTGGTCAATATGGCCCAGTCATTAAGCAATTGATCAGACTTCTCCAGAGCTCATCCTCATCTGGTCAATCAGCCAAGTCTATCGACAAAATTGTATGGCCACGCTGAGTGCTGAGAAAAGCAACCCCGTAAGATGGAGGAAGTCGCATCCACTGGCCTCAGGGAAAAGTGCAACATGTCTAAGTGAAAAGAACAAGGTAAAGGATGTTCTTTCAAGTCCTGGATCTTAATCACAAGGCAGGCAGTGAGGGATGGAGAGGTGCAGAAGATCTGGGCTGCACTCCCTGCACACGAAAGTTCAACTGGAAATTGCTCAACTACACGGTAGTTAGGAAAAAGGAGTCAGGTGGGCAGAGAAGAAACACATACCTTTCTCCAAAATCTTTTTTTTTTTTTTTTTTGATGAAAGTCATTCTAACTTTATCCTGCAGGGATAATAGTTTTTGCTCTTAGACTCGTTAAGAGGATCCCCAGCTGCCACTCACACCTGCACAGAGGTTTGCTGGAGCTGGGAAATCCCTTTTCTCCTGGTGGGAAGATGGGTGGCCTGCAGGCTTGCCTTACAGAATGAAATTCTCACTGTCCAACATCTCAGATTCTTGTACTGACAGCATCTCAGATTCAACATGGAGGATAGACAATTCCCACAATGCCTGGTGGTAGGTCACACCCAGCAGCGAGCCTCAGCCTTATGGCAGTGTGGGCTGCAGCATGGCTGGTAGGCCTTGTCTCTCCTGTTTACATTCCATACACAGAAGGCAGGAAGTGACGGATGTCAGGGTATGTAATCGAGGTTGCACCCAGGTACCCTGGGGGCCAGACATGACCTAGACATGGCTGCTTTGGCCTGAACAGCATTTGGAAATTGAATTTGGGGCATTTCCTTTAAAAATCACATTCGGCAATGCAGAGTCCTTGTTTACATGGCAGTAATCACTTCAATTGATGTCCCTGTGGCTCATCACTGTTGTTACCAGCCTGTCTGGTATCACTCACCTATGGGCCACGGAAGGCATGTGGGTGTGCAAAGCCTGGTGAAGGGGTTTGGGTGAGATGAAGGCAGGTTTGTAAGCATGTTTTCAGAAGCCACCTTCTCCATGTCTCCTTCTCCATGCTGGTATGTGTGCTAAGTACACATGCTATCTTCTAGCTTCCTTTCTTCTATTCATCCATCCATCCACCCATCCGTCCNGGAACTGATCCAAGAATTCAGCAAAGTTGCAGGGTACAAAATCAACGTACAGAAAATGGTCCATCCATCCATCCTAACAGGTCCAATGAGGACTTTCAAAACCCAGTTTGTTTCTAGCACCTGTTTCCCTCTGATTCTCTATTTTCTGCTGGCTCAATTCACCTGCTCAGTTCACTCACTGAATACTCATTTCTTCCCCACTGTGATCCTGTGAGGACTTTTCTCTCCCCTCTATTCTCTGTCCTAGGTGTCTTCCAGGGCTCCTGACTTCCATAGCTACAAAAGTGGGAAGGAAGGGGAACACCTCTGGGGTCATTCTTTGCCATTAATCAAGTAGAGCCAGGTGCTTTGGGGCACAGAGGGAACCACTGTACAAGTGGGGTCCCTGCCTGGAAGTGCAGGTAGAAGGTAGTATTAGGGAAACTGAGGTGGGCTCAGGGTGTGGAGGTACACTGTGGGAAGGCAAAGCTGGAGAGGAGCTCAGCAGGAGTGAAACTGCCACCTGCTTGTCCTCAGTTCTTTGTCGCTGCATTTCTAAGTGTTTGCCAACCTCTCTTTCGCTAGTGTTTGCCAACCTTCAGTCACTTGGGAACCCATCAGTTTTTCATGGACATTACTCATGACTTCAAAATGTTTCTTTAGATTGATTAGCCTTAAAAACAAGCAAACAAACAAAAAGAAACAACTACCTCTGCCTTATCCTATCTGTGATGATATCTGTGAAATCATAGATTTGATGTGTTTGTACAGTGTTTCTAATTCATTAATGTTTTTAATGTTTAGTTACTTTTGAGAAACAGAGAGAGAGAGAGAGAGGCTGGAGGAGGAGTAGAGTGAGGGAGACAGGATCTGAAGCAGAGAGCCTGATGCGGGGCTCGAACTCACGAACCATGAGATCATGACCTGAGCCGAAGTCGGGCATTTAACTGACTGAGCTACCCAGGTGCCCCAGGGTTTCTAATTCTTATTAAAGTCATTCCATAGCTAGTAAGGTGTGTGGCTCAACTGCCTAAGGTAGCTTACAACCTGAGAGATACTTACTGCACTCTAGGACAGGGAAGTTTCTATCACAGCTTGATGGGGAGGCGCTGTTGGATTCATCTGGGTACATAAACCCACAGACACTGGGCTAAATAGTTTTCATGCATTATCTTACTCCATCCTAATTCCAGTCCTCTAAAGTGGGACTTGCCAGTCCATTTTACAGATAGGTAAATAGATTCAGAAAGGTTAAATGACTTGCCAAGGTCATATAACTAATGAGGATGAGTTAGGTCTTAACCATAATTCTGCTTGACTTCAAAGTTCATGCTCTGAACAACTGCACAACCAAGTCTCATTTCCTTAAACTCATTTGTGAGCCTTTCTAGCAATCTTCTGAATCATTCCAGTTTCCTTGGTATCCTCTTCATTAGCTAAGATTAGGTTTGATTGCAGTTGTAAAAACTCTTTAATAAATACTTTTTTTTCCACATAAAAAAAAGGCTAGGTGGAGTGTCCAGGATGGGGGTTGTGGCTCCACAGACATCAGAGCACAGTACTATCCATAGGACACTTGACACTTGGCTTCATGGTGCAAAACAGCTGCTGAGTTTCAGTCATCACATATATGTTCTCAGATGGATAGAGAAAAAGAGGGCCTTTCCCCTCTCTTTTAGGGTCAGTTGCTAGAAATCTTGCCGTAGCACTTCTATTTATGTCTTACTGGTCAAAGCTTGGTCATGTGGCTTACTTGGCTGCAGGGGAGACTGGGAACCATTGTCATTTATTTTAAATACAATGTAACATCCTATAAATCAGGATCCTGTTTTTGAAGAGAAATGAAGGAATGGATGTTGTGCCTGCTGTGATAGCCCAAAGACTCCATAGCATCAACATTTAACAAAATTCTTTTCTTATAGTTAAGTTCATGAAAATTGGGAGAATGTCTGTCATTGATGTTCCCAGAACTAGAACCTATCTACTACTCTAGATTCGAGCATGCCCCCAAATTAAACATTTGGGAACAAAACCCACACAAAACATTTTCCATATGTAACAGCCACTTTCAATCCTGTGGGAGAGCCCTAGCTTCCTACCTGTCCCCATCCAGCTCAAGTAGTCTCTAATGCAGAGAAAAGGGGACAGATTGTGTTCACACTATACAACGGTATTCTGGTCATTTTCTTCTGCCTACGAAAGAAAGTGGATTCATGCATTTCAACACAGTTTTTAAAAATAATAATAGGAACAAATAAGTATTTCCAGTTAACCCTAGGTTTGCTCAGAAATTAAATTACATGCTTCTGGGGCAGTGGCGTCCACTCAGGGATGCCACATATCACATGAGTACACACACACACACACACACACACACAAACAGGAAAAAAAAAAACCCAAAAGAACCCTACAGACTGAAATGGAAGTTTGATTATGAATGTTTCCTGTCCAACCTGAGTTTGCCAGAATCTCTATTTAGTCAATTTACTGCTTTGGAGCATATCTGGAAAGGTAAGATTAATGATTTTGAAAGCAAAACCCACTAGCTATTTGATAACCACTTGTAATAGTCACCTGCTAAAGATTGGCTATGTTTTGTTGTCACAGTCTAGAACTGCCTCAACAGATAATGGGTGTTTACTGCTCTGAGAATGGCTTAGGGTGCACTAGCACTAAAACCAAAATTCTAATCTTGGGCAGAAGTCAGCCATCTTCTGAATAGCTTGCCCAAGGTCATACAACTAACGAGGATGAGTTAGGTCTTCACCTAACTTGTAAACAACGTCTGTTCTACGTCTGGTCGGCTCAGGGATCCACACAGAAGTGGTGTTTGGCAAATTACCATTGTGTACCCAGGA
Organism: Crocuta crocuta; assembly: GCF_008692635.1. Lineage (NCBI taxonomy): Eukaryota > Metazoa > Chordata > Mammalia > Carnivora > Hyaenidae > Crocuta > Crocuta crocuta. The sequence goes on from NW_027551566.1 coordinate 2,245,763, forward strand.
ACCAGACGCTAACACTACTTTTATAAGTAGTACTTTATAGCCAGGTATCTTACAGTGTCCTTGAAGCCCTCCGCTGGCCGCAGAGGTGCTGGAAAACACTGCCTTGCAGCGTTCTCTCAGCCCAGTGCACAGAGGTTGCCGTCTGCTGCAGGCCCCTGGAGCTGGCGTGACTTGTCTCTGTGAGCTGGACACACGCAGAACTGTCTCTAGAGGGAGATCCTGACCAGCCCATGGGCCCTGGCACCCCCACACCAACGTGGGGAGGCCATGCTCTCTGTCAAGTACAAAAATGTTCTTAGGCTTCAAAGTGTCTCAGAGAACATGGAGTCCCAGAGCACACTTTTCCTGAATGAGTGTCAGCACGCAGATCACACTGAGGACAGAGCACAGACTGCCTGCTCCTTGCCACTAAGTCTTGGTTTTCAGAAACGCAATTCACAGAGGAGTTTCTGAAAGATCTGTCTGCCTCCATTTGTTTTTCTGAATCCTGGACACTTACACCGGGAGACACTGCTTTACCTTAGAAAATGGGATGTTATCTTATGACCTTTACAAATCTAACCACGGATGATAGTTCCCTCCTTATTGTGACCTTGAAGGAATTCAAAGCCAAATGTGTAGATTTTCTAAATAAAGACCTTGCTGGAATACCCAGCCTCTGCACACAGCAGCTCAGGTCCACACAGGTGTCCTGCCATGATTCCCATTGACTTTTTCTCTTTAGCCCAGATGTGCTACTTATTGCTTATGTAACTCCTCCCAGCCTTGGTCTTCCTAGCTGTAAAATGGGGATAACGATGGTCCTCACCTCGAAGACTCACTATAAGAACATGGGAGATAATCCAAAACAAAGTCGCTTTATGACCGACACAGGGGGAGGGCTCCATGTGTTTTGTGTTGCTATGATTATTATTCTTGTTGTTCTTAACTATATCTTATTGTATATATTTGGGTAAACTGCCTCAGATCTTTTCTGGTATGAATTAGAGATGAAATAATTAAGAGAAGCACTCTTTGTTGTTTGATTGTAAGAAAGTCTGTCTTTGGCAGAATCCTGCAATGTTTCTCCTCGGGGACTGCTTCTCCTACATTCAAGAGTGTCTGCATAAGCTAATTTAGCTGCAGTTTTACGGCAGCAATTAAATTTAGCTGCACTAAAGGTAAGAGAGACTTCATAACAAGCCTTCATGATGTTTTGTCATACACTAAAGAGCTATGTGAGAATCAATAAAAATTACATAAAAACGGTTAAACTAAGGATTCAATATATATATATCTATATATATCTATACATATATCTATATCTATATAGTCTGAATTGATGAAGGTTTAAAAAAAAGAGGAAAGATGGAGTTCTTTGTTTCTGCTAGTTTATTTTGAAGGGAGAGCCAATCAAGACAAAAAAGGTTAACCCAGTTGTTCATGAGATGTATGAGGACAACGGCCAGGAAAAGGGGCTGGGGTTAAAGCACAGGGATCTCAAAGCCCAGCTGGTCCAGGTTTTCTTCTGACCGACTGGACTTTTTGCCTGACCTGCCAGAGCAAACCAGTCTTCTTGTAGAAAGACTATAATTTTTATAAACTTACGGATTTTCACTTCTATTTAAGTTTACCAGTTAAAGCACAATTCAACGTGGTCTGCCCAGACCTTTCACCCATGGTGCGGAAGTGGGTGCAGAAGTCCCTTCCATGCCCCCGCGCCCGGCGTCCGAGCATGAAGATGAGCCTATGCTCCGTAGGCCTACGTAGCTGCCCTTTCATTACAGCTGTGGCATCTCCTTGCACGTCACTGGTTTATCAGGGGCTGCATTAATTGCATTTCTACAATAAATCTACTGCCCTGGAAGTTGTCCAGCTATTTACATTGATTTGTTATATAAATTCAGGCCTAAGACTATGAGGCAAGGTTAGCATTTAATTCTGCAGCAAAAGGAAAGCTCTTAGCGCTCAGCTTCCTTTCCTGTGTTCCTCTCTTGTTATTCTGTGTCTCTCTTCATAGAAAGCACAACCATTTTCCTTTAATTAGGCTGCAGAGAGCACAGGCTAGCATTAGGCCACTCAGCCACTCAGCCACGCTCACAGCCATGGCCATTTCCTATCTATTTTCTGTAGGAAAAGAAAAAAAGTGTATATATGCACATGTAAACCCCCACAAGTCCGAGAGTAAGGGAAACAAAGGAGCCAGGTGGGATCACCTTTTGTGAGGCCGAGGCCACACCAACCAGCCAACACCAGAGAAGCAAGCCACCTCATTATTCCTTTGGTTAAATTAATTGCCCTTTAAATTTTAAGAGTGCTTAGTAGAAATATCACTCATGAGTACAGAATATGTAACATGTTTAATACACGTTTATAATAATTAGGTGATCAATACACATTTAACAACAATTCCCTGTCATAACAGGCTTTTCTAATGAACGTATGAATGTGTTTATTTTTTTTTAACTGAGGCTTTTACCAGATATAATGACAAACTCAAACTGTTTCTTCACTTTGTCACTCTTATGTTTTCGGATCGGTAGTTTCCAAAAATAAAGTCATAAAATTCAATGAACAGAGGGTGCCTGCCTAACTGCTTAGTCCATAGAGCATGTGACTCTTGATCTCAGGGTCATGAGTTCAAGTCTCATGTTTGGCATAGAGCCTACTTTAAATTTTAAAAAAATTCAGCTTATATATTTCTAGTTCTTACTTCTCAAAAACATAATAATGAGGATACTGGATTATAACCCAGGAGATAGTGTAAGAATCCCTAAGTCCACACTGATATAGACAAGTGAATAAATGAATGGAGGAGAAAGGACAACTAACTCTTTCTCACAGTCAGAAGCTAAGTGATAAGTGTAGGCGGGAGTTGAAGGAAGGAAGAAGTAAACCCTGGTGGCAGGAGAGCAAAGTTAGGTTTCTGTCCCAGCTCCAGGAAAGCAAAGCACCAAGAGGTGTCTGGGTAAGGGCTAGGGGGGTGAGGGGGCTTACTACACTTTATTGACTTGGGTGGGGAAGTCCCTAAGAGGGTCAGGGTGAAGGGCAGCAGTCTGATGATTGGCTCTCTTGGTGGTTTCCATGCAAGATGAGGGAGTCTGGAAAGCTGGGCTAGAGTCACTCATGATTTAGAAGAGAGGGTGTGTTTTTTTTCTGGTTGCAGTGTCCCTTTCTATGTCCTATTTCATAAGTGTGACAAAGGGGCCCAGGCCGACCACTGTTTATATCATGTGAGTCTTGTTTATCACAGCCTAGCTGCCGGAGGCCAGCTTCTGGAGCCATTTTTCACTTTCTCAGACTGGAGCCCGGAGGCTGAGGTGAGAAAGGATGAGTAAGTGGCCAACAATATCAGCTGCTCCTTAGAGATGAGGCTCTAAGATTCCTCCCCTGCAAACACCCTTAATCCCTCGCTCTCCTTCCCTCCATGTCACCCGCTGTCTGCCTACCTCTCTTCTATACCCAAGAAACCGAAGATGGATAGAAAAAACCTCACAGAACCCCACTGCCTGATCCCACCTCACATTCACCCTAGAAGATCTCTGACGTGCTCCCAACACTGTCCCGTGACACCAAGTCCTGCCCTGGTGAATTCATTCTTTTTCCTCTATGAGATGACTTTTTCTCTGTCCTCAAATGTCCAGGTCCCCTTTCCGCTTGTCTGCTCTCAGGTGACAAGCTTGCCTCTTGCCTTATTGAGAAAACAGTTGAGAACTGCCTCATCTTTTTACCCCTAAATGCCCCAACCTGCCTATTGTCTTCCGTGACTCTGGCTCTGCAGGTGTTAGCACAGAAGAGTCATCCCAGGGGTACCTGGATGGCTCCGTCAGTTGAGTGTCCGGCTCTTGATTTCAGCTCAGGTCGTGATCCCAGGGTTGTGGCATTGAGCTCTGTGTCAGGCTCTGAGCACAGCATGGAGCCTGCTTGAGATTCTCTCTCTCTTCCCCTGACCCTCTTCCCAACTCACCTGCTCTCTCTCTCAAATAAAAAAAGAAAAGAAAAGTTGTCCGGGCTCTGCCACTATTCTGCTCTCACATGCATCACTCATTTGCTTATAAACAACATTTGTCATGTCTCCTCTTTCCCCCTTCAAAGTATCCCCCATTTCCGTATCTATGCAAAATGTCTCAAAATTTGACTCTATTTGCTGCATTTCCAGTTCTTCAGGTTGTACCCTCTCTCTCAAGCTATTTCAGGCCACCACCTCCTCAGAAGCAGCTCTTATGAAAGCCAAAGCCCATGACCAATCCTCTGTCCCTACCTGACTCAGCCCCCAGTAGAATCCAGCACAGCTGACCACCACTTCTCCCAGGAAGCTTCAGGGAAATCCCACATTATGTTCTACTTTTTGAACCACCTTTCCTGGCTGGACATTGAAATGTTGGCACACTCTTGTCTCTTTTCTCTACTCTGAAGACACTGTCTCCTGAGGTACTCATGAGGGGGACAGGGAGGACAGAAGGGAGGCCAGGGGAACAGGAGGGGCAGGGAAGGAGCTGAGTGGGAATGGTTCTGAGCTGGAGTGTGGCTTTAGTCTAGGTCCGGGGAAGATCTGGGGTGTGAACTACATCACAGAGCTGGCTGGACCTTGAGGCAACTTACAGCCCATGACTCATTGGCTGTGGGCTTTTCGGGAATGGGCAAAGCATCACTTTCTGGACAAGGTGGCTCCTTGTTCACTATGGAGTTATAGGCCAACATTCACACCCCTGTGGGATGGGCCAGTGGACCAGTGAAGGGGGTCATGTGGGTCACCCACAGTTCCAACTACAGAGGTGGATCATGAGTTCTGTTTGGCCATGTTAAGTTTGAGAGTTGAGTGAGCAGATGAATACTTTGCTTGGAGTAAATCTTGCACACTTGGCTGCTAAAATATACTTCAAATCTGACCACCTCACCCTGGATCCATTTGGTCCAGACCACCATTTCTCACCTGGGATAATGGCATGAGCCTCCTGATGACCACTACAGTCCATCCTCCACCACACCTGCAGTGAACTTTAAAACTACTAATGGGCATGTTACTAGTCTGCACACATGGAAACAGGTACCAAGAGCCCAAACCTCCCCCTATAAAGATCTACATGCTACAGCTCTTCTGACCTTCATTTATTCTGCTCCAGCCACACAGGCTTCTTTTCATCCCTCCCACATACCAAGATTTCTCCCGCTTGAGTCTCTGCACCTGCTGCTCCCCCTGGCTGGCCTCCTCTCTTTCTAGATCACTTGTGCTCCCTGTGTCTTATCAGCCAGCATTCGGCTACATATTCCCTCCTCAGAGCATCTGCCCCACCCACCTCAACTCCTGCCCGCCTTTTCTTATTTCATTTATAGCCCTTATTGCTCTTTGATATGGTCTTGTTTGCATATTAATTTACTTGTTTGTGGTCAGCTGTCCCCTAGAATATAAAATCCAGAAGAGCTAGACTCTATCAGTCCTATTCACATCTATACCTGCAGAACAGAGTACACAGCAGGTACTTAATAAAGGTTTGCTGAATGAATGGATGTATAAATGAAAACCATGGACCACAATCTATACTGGATCTGGCCATTAGGAGACCATTAGAATCTTAACTGGGAGAAACTCCAGTTGAAATGAGTAAAATGAGATGAATATAGTCTACTATAGACTAAGACAGACTATAGACAAAGACAGAGACAGACAGACAGACACAGTAGGTAGGTGTCAGTCACATGGTCACTGACATCCAGCACTATGTGCCATGCACCATGCCAGTTACCAGGGATCCACAGCTGAAGATGTGTTCTTCTTGTCCTGAGGCTCTCAGAGACCAGGAAAACACAGTGACATGTGCCCCGGTACCAATGCACAGTGGGCACAAGAGCATGGTCCCCTCGTGCTGTTAGGCACGCAGTCAATTGTTTTGTTATATGGGCTCCATTCACATAAACAAACTCACTTTGACTGCTTAGCAGGTTTAATCCAGTGGGTTAATTTAAAATATCAAGTGATACTTTAAAGTCCAGGTTTTAAAGTAGGCTCACTTACTTTACAGAGTAGAAAAGCAGTAAAACCAGTCTGGTCTACCTGTGTCACCAGGACCAGGCACATGATTCAACAGGGACTCTGGAGAGACAGACAGTGCCTGAAGACAAGGTGGGGTGATCACCAAAGACTGAGAGCTCACCCAGGGCAGGTAAGACCTGACATTGTCCTGAGTAAGAGCCCCTAGATCTGATCTACCAGGAAGAAAGATCTGTAGGAAATGCTGTGAATGTAGTGACACACCTATTAGAAGGCCTAAAACCCCAAATACTGACAACACCTAATGCTAGCGAGGATGTGGAGCAATGGAAACTCATCATGGCTGGTGAGAAAGCAAAATGATCATAGCCATTCTGGAAGACAGTTTGGCAATTTCTAACAAAACTAAACATGCTCTTACCGTATGATCCAAAATTGTACCTTTGGGTTTATACCCAAATGAGTTGAAAACTTTATATCTACATAAAAACCTGCACCCAGATGTCTATTGTCAAAAGTTGGAAGTAACAAAGGTGTCCTTCAACAGGTGAATGGATAAACAAACTGTGGTATATCCATGCAATGGAATATTACTCTGTGAGACAAAAATGAGCTATAAAGCCACAAAAGATGTGGAGGAAACTTCAATACACATTGCTAACTTAAAAGGCTACATATGGTATGGATACAAATATATGACATCAAGAAAAGGCAAAACTATGGATATAGTAGAAAGATCAGTGGTAGATCTTTGGAGGTAGAGAGGAAGGGAGGGATAAACAGGTGGAGCATAAGAGAATATTAGGACAGTGATACAATAATGCTGGACACATTATAATTGCACATTTGTCAAGACCCATAGAATGTACCACACAAAGAACAAACTGTAATATAAACTGTAGCCTTAGTTAATAATAATCTATCAACATTGGTACATCAGCTGTAACAAATATACCACACTAATTAAAGACATAAACAGTAGAGAAAACTGTATGTTGGGAGGTGAGGAGGATATATGGAAACTCTATACTTTCTGATCAGTTTTTCTGCAAACTTAGAACTTTTCTAAAAAAGTAGTCTATTACTTTAAAAATGATATACTGGAAATATGTGCAATACACACACACACACACATATAATAAGAGCTATTAGTCTTATGTTATTTATAAACACCCATAAGTTTAAAAAAAGGCAAATTATAGGAAAATGGGTAAAGGACAGAAACAATAATTTGATACAAAAGAAATGCAAGTTGGAAGTATGATATTGTGTTTTTATTCCTTCTTCCTGCAAGTTGGCAAAAATTAAAATGTGGGATATATCCAGTGTTGTGGAAGAAGGGGAGAAACGAGCCCTGTTGCAACTGTTGATGGGAGTATAAATTGAAGAAGTGCTTTTTGAGGACAATTTAAGCTAATGTCTTGATCAACATTTCTTTCTTTCTTCCTGAACAAAATTTATTTATTTATTTATTTATTTATTTATTTTTATAACATTATTAATGTTCATTTATTTTTGAGAGAGAGACAGCATGAGTGGAGGAGGGGCAGAGAGAGAAAGAGGAAGAATCCAAAGTCTGGAGGCTCTGAGCTGTCAGCACAGAGCCCGATGTAGGGCTCAGACCCACGAACTGTGAAATCATGACCTGAACCAAAGTTGGACGCTCAACCAAATGAGCCACCCAGGCGCCCCTTGATCAAAATTTAAATATGCATAGCCATTGATCCAGAAATTCCACTGACGATGCACACAGAGTAATGAACATGTTCATTAATAGGAAAATAGTTAAGTCAGCTGGGATTTAGCCATTCTATGGAATATAAAGAAGCCATTAAGAAGAATGAGATCAATGTGTACTGACACAGAGAGATCTTCCATGGGTATTATTAAGTGAAAGAAGAAAGTATGTGCCATCTACATGATACACACATTCACACATCTAGAATGTGCTCAGTGCTGGGGAGAAGAGCAGGGTTGGGAGAAGGGGTACACTCACTTTGGTGGTGTCAGAATTTTTTTAAACTGCTGTTTAAAATCTATTTCTACTACTCATTTGAAGCTCTGTGAAGGAAGGAAGCTTGGCTTTTTCGTTGGTGGCTGTACCCAGCCAGCACACTGGTGTTCAGTAAGTACACGTTGAATGACAAAGAATTAATGCCACTTAAAAAAGTACCATGGAAACCATCAGGGTCACAAAAAAGTTGTGCCATTAAGCATGTTTACTGTGGTGTTAATTATCAAAACATAAGTCAGAAGCAACCTGATTTAGTAAGACACATTGGTATGGTATAGCCTCTTCAAGTCATTAAAGATAATCCCATTAAAATAATATCTCAGGAAATACAGAAGTGTTCATAATATCCTAAGAAGCCAAAAGAGCAAGCCATAAATCAGCATGTAAAATATTGTTAACATGTATAAATTTTTTTTATATTCAGACAAAAAATATTGGAAGGACACATACCAAAAAAATTTATGATGGTTGTTATCTGGGTGGTTATTTACAGATAATTTTTTTATTCTTCTTATCCCCACCCCTTAGTTATGTAATGAGTATACATTACTTTTGTAAATAGAAAAAGAAGTTGTGTAAAAAATAATTTGTAGAAATATAGCTCTGCAGTTAGATTTTTGTAAGTTTTCTTTCTGAATGCCTCTAGAAGCAGCCCTTGTGACTTACAGATGATGGGTCTGTGTATTTGACAGTTTGTATTATGCAGTTTGTTTGTTCATGTCTTAGCCATTAATGCCCCAAAACTCCTTTCTATGAGCTGAATTCAGACTTTTCAATACTAAGGGACATTTTGTGCAACTGCAATTTAACTTTCTGGGAAGGGAACCACCCTTGTAAGACATTAGTCTGTTATTTGGCTTTTGTATATTTGAATCTATACATGTTATCAGGAATAAATTGTGTTTGAAAGCAGGGGATTGTCTGGATTTCTTTATCCTCTTTTAGTGCCTGATATATTTTGTTACCCTTATTTAGAGAGAAGCAGATGGCTGCTTCTGGTAGTTCCTCTCATGCTCACGATGGTATGAGACCCATTTATTCACTGGAGCCTTCTTTAGGCTACAGACATTTCTTTAGTCCTCTGTCTCTGAGCTCCAAAGAAAGACATGGATAATGTAGAAAGGATACTGGCTCAAACCAGAATCCTCTCCTAGTTGACATTTTAACAGTAAGAAGTTGGGCGGCAAATAGTTAGTTGGCATTGGGGTTGGGCTTCTGAGGAGAGGGCTTTGTCTAGGATGGTGATCGCAGGGTTATAGCTGCGTAATCACATCATTAACAGCCATCTGATATTATTGAAAACAAAGTCATTATTATGATTCTTTAACAGTCTCAAGCCTGAAAACCACTCACAGTCTAATTCAATAAATAAGCTACTTAAGTATAGAAAGTCACAAGGAAGAACAGATTTTGTGTCATATTAGCAAATTTGATTTTCATTAATGCAAGATGAATGTCTTCTATGAAACACTTTCATATCATATTAATGACATGATAGCAAACAGCATTCACGGGTTGCTAGGCAACACGAGGACCCTCTAATGATCTCCTCTGTACTCGAGAGGCCACAGATGGAAGATGCCAGAGCTCTGAGGATATTTCCCACTTCTTGGCAACTGTTTCTGCTGGAAGACCACTGTGGGGTTGGGACAGAAGGGAATTCATAGTGCCATTTACCATGGCAAATACACCTCTTCGCCCTTCCCTCCTTTTCATTGCCTTACTGTGTGGGAGAGCAAGAACTGAGAACTGGGCTCAAATACCAGAGGTCAAGAGTTCTCAATCCATTTGCCTTCCCTCCACTTAGGAAGGAAACACGTTGCTGCGACACCAGCACAGGAAATGTAGTGAACACCTTGAGGGTTGTTTGTCAAACCATAGTTTTCTGTGATTTGCTCCATTCTTTGCTGTCCCTACCTCCTGAGGGGTAGATCCCCAGCAGTTAGGCTGTGAGCTCATGATACCATGCAGCAGGGACAGTCATCTGATCCATGCATTATTGGATATTGATGTGCAACCACTACCCCCAAATTTGGTGGCATTGAGCAAAGGCCATTTTATTATGCTCACGATTGCTCTGTTCATGATTATTCTGCTGTGCTCTGTGACTGCAGGGGCTTCAGATAGGAAAATAAGTGCTCAGGGGCCACTTGGATGGCCAGGGGCTGGAATCATCTGAAGACTTCTTCACACACATGTCTGGCACCTGGGCTGGGATAACATGAAGGCTTGGCTCACCTGGAACTTGTGCTAGAGTGTTTACGTGGTCTTTCCATAGGGTTTGGGCTTCTTCACAGCATGGCAGCCTGAGGATGGCTGAACTTCTTATGACAGGTCAGGATTTCCAGCAAACACGTCAGAAACTGTGTGGCCTTCTATAACTCAGCCTCAGAAATCACATGGCCTCACTTCTACTCTCCTTCATTGGTCAGAGCCACCACAAGCTTTCCCAGACTTACGGGAAGGGGACAAACCCTACATTCTCATGGGAGGAATGCCAAATAATCTGCAGTCATAGTTTGAAACTGGCACATCAAGCAATGCCAGTCAATCGCTCTCTAGGAAATCTGGAATTGGGACAAAGACAGATCTGATTAGTCTCTGGGGATTTGGGATTTGTAGCATGTAAACATGGGAGGTGAGGGGCAAGCCAAGAAGGCCTGGCTGCAGAGAGAAAGAAGCTGCCACGGCTTGGTTACTAGCTGCCTTCTGGTTCCCTCTCGAAGCCCAGCCATATCTCTGCCCTTTGTTCCTTTGTGAGATGCAACCATGAATCCTTCAAACGAATTCTTATTTTTAGCTTAACCCTAGTTTTGCTTCGTTTCCACTACGGCAACAGAAGAGTCCTAAGTCACACAGAGGCTATCAGCTGAGTCTTCAAGTGCTTACTGATATAAATAAATGTGATTGCTCGTACATGGGTGATAAATTCATACTTATTAATTTCAGGCACACCTATTGACTTATTATTATGGCAAATGAGGATTTATCTTTTTAAACACAAACCTCTCCCCCTCTCTATCCTGAACTTCCCAAATAGTTTGTATCGCAATTTTTGGTTAAATAGTATCTATGATTATATTAACCACAGTTCTTTCTTATATAACGTTTTGCTTTTCTTGGAAATAATGACTGCCCTGTTTTCTTCCTTAGTTTTCAATGTATCTAGTATGTTTCTCTCCCCAATTTTCTAGCAGTTCTCTAAAATGTCCCCTTCACATTACCTTCCACATAAACATATCAAATAATCAAAATAATTGACTTTTTCCCTAGGAGCCTTCTCTCGTTGCTGCTGCCTGGCTTGGCCTGCTTGCCCCCTGAATCCACTGGAACTTCCCTGCTGTTCTCCAGTGCTTAAGCCCCTACTCTATTCCTTTTCAGTTTGCAAGTTTGGTTGATTTTTTAAAATAATGCATTATTGGGGTGACTGAGTGGCTCAGTCAGTTGAGTGTCTAACTTCAGCTCAGGGCATGATTTCAAGGTTCACGGGTTCGAGCCCCACACTGGGCTCTGTTCTGACAGCTCAGAGCCTGGATCCTGCTTCAGGTATTGTGTCTTCTTGTCTCTCTGCCCTTCCCCTACTCACACTCTGTCTCTGACTCTGTCTCTGTCACTCTAAAACACTAAACATTAAAAATTTAAATAACACATTATTATGCAGAATTTTAAAATGTGTTTTAAAAAAATTAGAAAAATGTTTTAAACATAATTTTAAAATATGCTCAAGGGCATTATGCTAAATAAAATAAGTCAGAGAGACAAATATTGTATGGTCTCTCTTATATGTGGAATCTCAGAATGAGACAAGAGAAAACGTCAAGTTTACCAACACAGAGAACATATTGATGGTTGCCAGAGGTAGGGGGCAGAGTTTGGGAGAAATTAGTGAACTGTTTTATTTTTTTTAAATTGTTTCCTTTAAAAATGTTTAAATTTTTATTTATTTTGAAAGAGAAAGAGAGAGTGTGAGCATAAGTGAGAGAGGGGCAGAGAGGAGAGGGAGAGAGGATCCCAAGCAAGCTCTGTCTGTCAGCACAGAGCCTGGTGTGGGGCTCTATATCATGAACTGCGAAATCATGACCTAAGCCGAAGTCAAAACTCGGACTCTTAACTGACTGAACCACCCAGCCACCCCTAAATAAGGTAGTTTTAAAAAATTAAAAGGAAATATTTAAATTAGAAGGATAGCATACTAAAAATTTTTTAAAAATTAAAAAATTAAAAAAAGATGGGTAGCATATTGAACTCCCATTACCCATCACCCAGTTCCAATAGTTACTAACTCATAGCCAATCTTGTATCACCTCTAGCTCCATATACTCTTCTTCCTCCTGGCTTATTTTAAAGCATATCTCAGGTATTTCAATATGTATCTCTAAAAGATAGGGATTCTGTTTTAAAAATAAATATATAACTGATTTACTGTCTTCATATGTAAAAATTAATAATTTCTTAACCATCATCAAATACCCAGTCTTCAAATTTTCAGTAAAGTCAGACATGGCATGATTCCTTTTTTTACAGCTCATTTGAACAAGGATCAAAATAGGATGATATGTTTTCAAAATATTTTTTAATCCACAGATTAAACTTGGTTTCATTTCTTGCAATCTATTTGTAGGACTCAGGCTGTTTCCCACACTCTGCATTTTGTGGACTGCAGCTCCATGGTTCTGTTTAACATGTTCCTCTATCTCCTCTATTTCTTACAGATTGGTGGTGGCTCTAAGGTCCTGGTGAGACTCGGGTTCAATTTTTTTTTCCAAGGCAGCGGTTCCCAAACAACGAAGCACATAGTATCTGGTTGTTTCTTCTCCATGTCAACACCTCTGCTCTTTAGCCCACTAGGAGTTACAAAACAGTGATTCTTAATCACCCCATCCCTTCTTCATTTATGAACAATGATAGTTTTATCTCTTTGGCATTTACTTGATGAGTGGCCATAGAATTATTGTTTGAAATTGTTTCCTTTCAGAAGTTTGAAGACATTGCTCTGTTGTCTCTTAGGTTCTGAGGTTGCTATAGAAAAAACTGATGCCATTTTCATTCTATTCCTTTCTAAGTGACACGTTTTACTCACTAGATTTGAGGAGCTTCTCATTACCCCTGGTGTTACTGAATTTCATGATAGAACACCTTTCAGCTATTGGTCATTTATTGGGGGATTTTTTTGACCTGAAGACTGAGGTATTTCAGTTCTGGGAATTTTGTGTTCTATTGTGTAACTTTAAAAGACTACTACACTCTATTTTCTTTGCTCCCTGTTTAGAATTCTCACTAGTCAGACAGAGGGCCTTGTTCTCTTTTTCATGACATTTCCCTTACTATCTGTCAATCCCTCCACTCTTAGCTGCTGCCATCCTAGACTGGGACTCTCACTCAATTTATTCTCCTTTTAGCCCAGCACCTCACACTTTCCCTCTGTTGGATCTGGAGTTCCCACATCTGGAATCTGTCTAGGTCACATTTTCCAGAGAAAAACCTCCCCTATGGGGAAGAGAGAGGGAGGAGCAGAGGGGTGCGAAGGGGGCATCTTATTTACTTTAAATCTGTCCTGTTTGGAATCCCTATCAAAATAACACCAGCATTCTTCACAGAGCCAGAACAAACAATCCTAAAATTTTTATGGAACCAGAAAAGAACCTGAATAGCCAAAGCAATCTTGAAAAAGACAACCAAAGCTGGAAGTATCATAGTCCCGGACTTCAAGCTATATTAAAAGCTGTAATCATCAAGTCAGTATGCTACTGGCACAAGGACAGACACTTGGATTGATGGAACAGAATAGAGAACCCAAAAATGGACCTACAAATGTATGGCCCACTAATCTTTGACAAGACAGGAAAGAATATCCAATGGAATAAAGACAGTCTCTTCAGCAAATGGTGCTGGGAAAACTAGACAGTGACATGCAGAAAAATGAACCTGGACCACTTTCTTACACCATATGCAAAAATAAACTCAAAGTGGATGAAAGGTCTAAACATAAGACAGAAAGCCATCAAAATCCTAGAGGAGAAAGCAGGCAAAACCGTCTTTGACCTTGACCACAGAAACTTCTTAGCACATCTCCAGAGGCAAGGGAAACAAAAGCAAAAATGAACTATTGGGACCTCATCAAAATAAAAAGCTTCTGCACAGTGAAGGAAACAATCAGTAAAACTAAAAGGCAACTGACAGAATGGGAAAAGATATTTGCAAATGACATATCAGATAAAGGGTTAATATCCAAAATCTATAAAGAATTTACCCAACTCAACACCCAAAAAACAAACAACGAAGAAATGGGCAAGACATGAATAGACACTTCTCCAAAGAAGACGTCCAGATGGCCTACCGACACTAATCAGAATGGCTAACATTAGCAACTCAGGTAACAGCAGGTGTTGGCAAGGATACAGAGAAAGAAGATCTCTTTTGCACTGCCAGTGGGAATGCAAAGTGGTGCAGCCACTCTGGAAACCAGTATGGAGGTTCCTCAAAAAACTAAAAACAGAACTACCCTATGACCCAGCAATTTCACTACTAAGTATTTATCTAAGGGATACAGGTATGCTGATTCAAAGGGGCACATGCATCCTAAAGTTTATAGCAGCACTATCAACATAGCCAAAGTATGGAAAGAGCCCAAATGTCTGTTGATGGATGAATGGATAAAGAAGATGTGGTATACACACACACACACACACACACACACACACACACACACACAATGGAGTATTAGTCAGCAATCAAAAAGAATGAAATCCTGCCATTTGCAATTACATGGATGGAACTAGAGGGTATTATGCTAAGCGAAATTAGTCAGAGAAAAGACAAATATCTTATGACTTGACTCATACGAGGACTTTATGATACAAAACAGATGAACATGAGGGAAGGGAAGCAAAAATAATATAAAAACAGGGAGGGGAACAAAACACTTTTAAATATAAAGAACAAACAGAGGGTTGCTGGAGGGGTTGTGGCGGGGCATGGGCTAAGGGACATTAAGGAATCTACTCCTGAAATCATTGTTGCACTATATGCTAGCTAACTTGGATGTAAATAAGTAAATAAATAAATATGCCTTGTTTTCAGTTCTGTGTCTCATCCCAGCCTTCTGTCATCATTTGTGTCTCCCAGGGTTCCTTCTATAGGCACTTAAGTTGCAGCTCTCTCTGCTCTGCTCCAGCAAGGTTCGCAAAATAAGTTGTCATCTCTCATCCACTGGCATCTCCTCTCCAGTTTTATTTCTCCTTATGGGTAGATTTGTAAATTTATTTTCCTGTTTGTTCTCATTTTATGGGGGCTTCAGGAGGAAGAACAGGTAAACTTGTATGTTCAGTCTTCCATATTCAACCAGAGCCCCTAAATTCTTTTTCAATACATTCATGAACGGCCAGACTATTCACCAAACTTTGATCCAAAGTGAACCTAATGGAATCCTAATTCTCAGATAAGTTTATTGAAAACTGCCTCTACATCAGCCTGAGTTATTTGTTCCCATGGATTTGGGGGTGTTTGGCATAATAATAATTTTT
The DNA here is from genome assembly GCF_008692635.1 of Crocuta crocuta. Classification (NCBI taxonomy): domain Eukaryota; kingdom Metazoa; phylum Chordata; class Mammalia; order Carnivora; family Hyaenidae; genus Crocuta; species Crocuta crocuta. The sequence goes on from NW_027551566.1 coordinate 2,261,268, forward strand.
AAAAGCTGCATTCATGAGTTTAATCATTTTTTGTTAATGATATTTTTGTTAACGATGTTCCCTGTCCTCCCAAGGAAACAGAGCCTTGGGCAAGGATTAAGTGTTAATGTTTTATTTGGGAGGTATAATCCAAAAGCAGTCAGAGTAAAAGGAAAGGAATGGAAGTCCTGAAAGATGGAGAGCAATGCAGAATTATGCACTATGTGCACCTACTCCGATGTGCAGGAGGTCTCTGGATGAGATACATGGAGATACTGGGTCCTGGGATAATCTATCAGAGGCAGGGAACGGGGATTTATCGTTTTCTGGCTCCCTACTCTCCACAGAGAATTAGATCCCTGCACTTCTGCCTTGCGTCATGCAGCTTCTTTGACAGTCGCTTGGGAAGCCAGATCCTATGGTCTGTGGCCCAGGGGAACTCATGAGGCCGGGAGAGCCTAAGGTCGTGTGCCTCGGGGTCGTTCTATGCTGACGGTCTGAATGGATGGGCTCATTTTAGGAGCAAGACATTCTGAGTTCTTCTTCAGGAATGTTTCAAAGCGGCACTAGGAAAGAGAGGCTTCTACTCTCTAAATACCAAGCTATGAGGTGCATGAGCCTAGAGCTTCTGGTGACTTTAGCCCTAGGGGGATGCCAGTCTGAGAGAAGGAAACCAACACACAGGGACAGGACACCGAATTCTGATGGGGTTTCAAATCCTGGCTCTGGGAGGCCTTGGCTTTGGTGCCAACAGCCCTTCCCCCAGTGTAATTCTGCCTGACGTCCTGCTCTCTTCTAGGATTTTGCTCGTCTGAGCTGGGCTTCCGTCATGTGCGGACAGAGGTTTCTGACCAATGATTATGACCAGGAAGAATATCAACAAAGCCTTTTTAAAAACCTTTTATCCACTAACAACTTGAAATAAATGTTGTTGTTTTTTAAGCCCTGAAATAAAAAACGTTTTTCCACTGCAAGTATCTTTCTACTTAAAGTGCCACGGGCTGACCTGTTGCAATAAAGGCCTAGGTTAGCGCTTCGGGCCTGTACGTAATTGGAGAAATCAGGGTGGAGTTATATTAGTTTATATATTAAATCCTTGCCAGGACCCTGCATCTGGAAAGATCCACTTGCAGATCTGTCCAGAGGGCAATAATTGACCGAATGAACACCCTTCTAGGGTGCACTGTAGAGGGTTCAATTCGGGGGCCTGGCAAGCCCAGCAGATCCCTGGTGGAGAGTCTGTGTTAATATCCTGAATGAATCCTAGCTTTGTTCAATTATCACGTGCAGGAAGCCTACAGCTTGCAGGCGCCGCTTGTCAGCTGGGGCTGCTAGTGGCTGGGAACTAATCATTAAGCCTGCCACAGAGCAGAGAAGCCACCTCCCAGCAGCCTCGCAGCCTCCAGTGTGGTATATATTTTCCTATTTCACTTGGATTTGCTCCTAATGATTGAACTATAGATTATTAATGCTGCGAGCCTCCGGGATCCCAGCGTGACTGTGCTGGGCTCTATTCTGCCCTCAGAGCCGGCAGCACGTAGCCTGGCCTGGCAGACAGTGCTCCGGCAGCTGTCGGAGCCGCTGGGGCCAAGACAGTGCCGTGGGATCCAAACAGCGGCTCCTATTAGCAGCTGCGGGGGCATCGTTGGTGGCATTTGGTGCTCTCTTCTCCCCAAATTACCAGATAGAGGGAATAATAAGTCACAAAACACAGCTTGAAGTTTGCTGGGAGGGTGACAAAGAGTGTCTGTAGAGGGAAGGGAAAGTGGCTGGGGCCACGCTGGGGCTCTGCCATCTGCCGCTCAGCAGAGTTGTCCTGAGCGGGTGCCGGGACGACCGGCGGCAGCACGCACACAGCCAGGTCTGGGGGTGCACAGGGCCTGCAGCAGCATGACCCCAGGGCAGCACGTCCCCGTGACCTTTCTGTGGAGTATGTCCTCCAGGGCAGGCTCTGAGCTGCCTATTTCCTGTTTATCGCCTCGTGAGGCCTTCGCAGTGACCCCAGAAGCAGTTAGGAGCTCCCTTTCACAGGTAAGGGAAATAGAGGAATGGAGTGGGGTGGAAGGCGCAGCAGCACTGGTGGGCAAGGGCAAGGTCCAAAGGGACCTCCCACCCCCAAATTCCAGGTGTATTTTCTGAAATGCGCACTCTCCTTTTGCATGTTAGCACCACTGGCAAGAACCAGGAGAGTCCCTTTATGCCCCAGTAAGGAACCTGAAGCTGGTCTAATGTCAGGAGCAGGGGCTGAACCGAGGAATGGGTGACATGGAGGTCATTACCAAGGTGGCTGATCAGCAGTGCCCAGGGTAGAGTGTGGCCAGTAGCCGTTGGAAACAGCAAAATCCTATGCCTGAGTGCATGGCAGCCCACTGAACTGTGAGGAGACAATGCAGCACTGAACTTGGGCTGTAAACCTGTCTCAGTTTGCCCAGGCTGTCATAACAAAATACCGCAGACTGGTATTAAACAACACAAATGTATTTCTCACAGTTCTGGAGGCTGGAAGTCCAAGATCCGGGTGCCATGGTTTCCAGGTTTTGATGGTTGTTGGTTTCTGGCAAGGCTTCTCCTTCTGGCTTATAGATGGCTGGTTGTCTTTTCACTGTGTCCTCACATAAAGGAGAGAGAGCCAGAGAGAGACCTCTCTTTTCCTCATCTTCTAAGGCCACAGTCCTACCAAATAAGGGCCGCACCCTTATGATCTCATTTAACCTTAATTACCTCTTGAAGACCCCGTCTCCAGATAGTCACAGGGGATTAGGGCTGCAACATATGAATTCTAGGGGGTTATCATTCAATCTACAACCCTGGGGTCATAGTGGGGTTATCAACTGGGAGAGACCAACAGAGAAGTTAAACAGGGCAAAATTAGAGAATGATTCAGAGATGGTAGGTGGGGGTGGATATAGTGGTCTTTATAATATGAGGGGGGGTGGTTAGCCATGTATTAGGTTGGAGATGTTATATAATATGTAATAAATGTGTTCTAAAACATGAAAAAAATATCCAGTACTTTAAAGGTGTTACTCCACTCACTTCTCACTTGCATTGATTCTGATGAGGAATCTGTTGTTATTCTTATTTTTATTCCTGTTTTCTCTTTTTGCTTTTAAGACTTTCATCATTGTTTTGAGCAAATGTGTCTGTGACATACCTTGGTGTAATGTTTTTCATTCCTGAGATTCATTGAGCTTCTTTGATTTGTGACTTTATAGTTTTTATCAAATTTGAAAAAAATAGTCAAGTCTTCAGGCATTTGAAGTTGTCCTATAGCTCACTGACACTGTTCATTGTTTTGAATTCTCATTTTCTCTTTGCATATCATTTTGGATAGTTTCAACTGTTATGTATTCAAGCTCACTACTCTTCTTCAGCAAAGTCTAATCTTCATTAATCCCATCCAGTGTTGTTCATCTCAGACATCATGGTTTTCATTTCTAGAAATTTGATTGGGTTTTACAGATACCTTCTACATCTCTACTTAACTTTTTGAACACATGGAATGCAACTATGGTAACTTTTAATATGCTTGTCTGCTAATTTTGACATTTGTATCAGTTCTGGGTTGGTTTCAATTGATTAGTTTTCCCCTTCACAACAGGTTGTATTTTCCCACTTCTTCGGATGCCTGTTGGTTTTTCTCACTCCTGGGCAGAGACTATCATTATGTACTCCACCTGCTGCCCCTGCTGCCCCATGAATCTGGAGCTTCTCCAAGCTGGCTTGTGGGAACAGGCACTGTGACCTTTAATCCTTTTGAGTGGTTCTTTCTGGACTTTGGGTGGTTTCTTCATCTGGAAGCACTGCTGAGTACTTGACTGGATTCTCAAGGGAGGCCTTCTGCAGATCTCCATGGTGGTCTCTCTGCAGCTCTCTCCTCCCCAGGATCCTGTACTGAGAACTCCAGTGGACTTGCCCCCCTCCCATTCCAGACTCACAGCTCCATTCCTTAATGCAGGGTTCACTGGGTTCCACCTGTTTGCCTAGACCACCAAACTCTCTCAAGGCAGCAAATGGATGAAATGCAGGATGTACTTTATGTGCTTCCAGTCTCTCAGAGTTCACTGTCTTTCATTGCCTTATATTCAGTATCTTTTATTTCATGTTTTGTTTTGTTTTTTACATTTTGTGCAGTTTTTGTTTCAAGTGAGAGAGTAAAACTACTTTCTGAATAATTTTTTCTCTATTTTTTTACGTTTTATTTGAGTATAGACTTAAAAAAAAAAGGATGCCACAACATCTGCTCCTAGGATTTTGGATAAGGGTTTATTGATCTGTATATAATTAGGGCAAAGTTCATCCTCATTGATATTGGCATAAACCCCAATTTTAAAAATTTTATTTATTTTTATTTTTTAATGTTTGTTTATTTTTGAGACCAAGTGTGAGCAGGAGAGGGGCAAAGAGAAAGAGGGAGACACAGAACTTGAAGCAGGCTCCAGGCTCCACGATGTCAGCACAGAGCCCGATGTAGGACTCGAACCCATAAACTGTGACATCATGACTTGAGCAGAAGTTGGACATTAACCAACTGAGCCACTCAGGCATCTCTGGGGCATAAACTCACATTTTAGGTGGTCTTCTTGATAGCTTTGCAATTTGGGGGACAGACTTCTGGTAAGTTTGATTAGCTAGTTATGAGAGATATTGCAGACTAGCTAAGCCAGCTGCATTTCAGACCCTTTGTAACATGACTTACCTAAAATATCACAGGCAGAAAAGCAAAAGGCTATGTTTCCCAAACAGTGGAAATGTGGGTTCTACATGGGACTGGGTCTAGAGTCTCATTTGTATGTGGGATCAAGCTTCCTCCAAAGAGACACCTTCATGCAAGACTTCAAGGTGGATGTGAACACCGTAAGGTGGAGACCCTGCTTCCACTATTTCCCTTGGTTTTCCTGCCAACTCTGGAAATGGTATTGTTTCACATTAGCTGTAGCAGAGTCATATAGGCAGGGAAAAGGCCGGACTTAGGGTACCCATTTTGCTGGTGTGGGCTGTGGCAGAAAAGGTGTGGTCACAGAGCTAGTCCTCACTGTGGCAGAGGTCAGCCAGGTATACAAAGTCATTTTCTAAAATTTTCCTGGAAGTCAGATTAAAGGCTTCTCCAGCCCATTTAAGGAATTTTTATAAACAACTAGCAGTGCCTTGCTTCCTGTCTGAACTAGTCAGAGGATTCTGTTGCCTGCAACTGAACTCTGATAGATTAATCATTGTACATACTCTTAATGAGGCTGGCAAAGAGCCTGTCTGAGGAATAGGAGACATTGACTTTGCTATTTCCTGGTTCAGTCATGCATGCTTTACCAGGATTTTCAACCTGTGGTTTCTTTGGAGGAATTCTTTTACATGATCGTGTCCATTTTGTGAAGGTTGGTTTAGTTAAAACCATATAGTATCTGTAAATCCACAGAACCAGATACACAAAAGCCACAGTCCATTCCAAAGTTCACTAATAAGGTTGATTACTACCTCTATGCCTGACATCTCCCTGCAGTTCTGGCTGTGTTGAGACTGTGTAGGGCACACATCTGTCTTTCATCTGGCCCAAGAGGATACCAGTCGGTATCTGTGCTCCAAATACTAATAAAGTCTGATTCCTCTCTATTAAAAAAAAAACACAAAAAATGAATAGAGGTTCTAATATTTTCTTCCTATACACATGAATTATCTCAGGCATCTCCTGCACTATTTTGTCAGAGAAGAAAAATTATTGTGTTCCATGCAAGTGCTTTCCCTAAAGGATGCCACTGCACAATGGAAAACGTATTCTTCTGGTCCCTGTATAAAGGGAGTCCAAGAGTCAAGGGACTGTAGTTTCAGTGTTATTGATGCCAATGTCTTGGTTGTGACCCATGGCAAGCCCTGCCACTGTGGGTTTCTCATTTCTGAGGTGAGTGTGCTGGTCTGCAATTAAGGTCGTTCCAAGAGAGGAAAGTTATACTGTCCATGAGGTGGTGCACGTCTTAACTCTAGAAGCAAAGAGTAGTTATCCTTCAGCTCTCCTCATCTCAAATAGCTTCATCATCTAAAATGTGCTCTAGGCAGTGGGATTAGGTATTGGTTTTGTATTCTATTTAGCTTTTAAGATATTTTTCTAAATTTTCTTTTTTTGGATTTTTAAATTTTATTTTAACTTTATTTATTTATTTTGGGAGAGAGAGCATATGAGCAGGGGAGGGGCAGAGAGAGAGGGAGAAACAGAATCCCATATAGGCTCTGCACTGTCAGTGCAGAGCCCAACGCAGGACTCAAACTCATGAACTATGGAACCATGACTTGAACAGAAGTCAAGAGTAACAAATGAGCCACCTAGGCACTCCTCTAAATTTTCTATGATAAGCATGTGTTGGTTTTGTAATGGAAAATACTAAAAAGTAAACAAATATGTACAAAATAATCCTTAAAAAGAAACATAAAAAGATCCAGGCTTAGGAGGAAAGGAATGAGAATGTTTCATGTGTGATGGCTCCATGCTGGCCAGTTGGCTTCAAAACATCTTTTTTGCAATGGTTAGTTTGCCATAAAAAATTCAGGAAGGCAGGCCAGTTTCTTCTCATGGTTCAGTAGAGTGAAAACATGATTTCTGAAATGTATTTATTTTAACAATTCCAATAACAATCCCATTTATAATTGCACCCAAAATAGTAAAATACCTAGGAGGTGAAAGACCTGTGCTCTGAAAATGCTGATGAAAGATACTGAAGAGGACACGAACAAATGGAAAGATATCTATGCTCACGAATTGGGACAACAAATATTGTTAAAATGTTCATACTACCCAAAGCAATCTACAAATTTAATGCAATCCCTATCAAAACACCAACAACATTTTTTACAGAACTAGAAGAATCCTAAAATTTGTATGGAACCAAAAAAGATCCCAAATAGCCAAAGCAATCTTGAAAAAGAAGAAAACTGAAGGTATAATAATCCCAGATTTCAAGATCTACTACAAAGCTGTAGTAGCCAAACTGGTATGGCACTGCACAAAAATAGACACATAGACCAATAAAACAGAATAACAGCCCAGAAATAAAGCCATCCTTTTAGGGCCAATTAATTTATGACAGTGAAGGCAAGAATACACAACAGGAAAAAGACAGTCTCTTAAACAAATGATGTAGGGAAAGTGGACAGCTACATGCAAAAGAATGAAACTGGACCACTTTCTTACACCATACACAAAAATAAATTCAAGATGGAGTAAAGACTTAAATTTAAGACCTGTCACCATAAAATTCCTAGAAGAAAACATAGGCAGTAATCGATTTGACATCAGCTGTAGAAACATTTTTCTAGATATGTCTCCTTTGCCAAGGGAAACAAAAGCAAAATTAAACTACAGCAAAATAAAAAACTTTTGTACAGTGAAGGAAACAATAAAAAACTAAACATCACCAAAATAAAAAGGCAACCTACTGAATGGGGGAAGATATCTGCAAATGAGATACCTGACAAGGGATCAATATCCAAAATCTATAAAGAATTTATACAACTCAACACCAAAAAAATCCAATTAAAATATGGGCAGAGAACATGAACAGACATTTTTACAGATGGCCAATAGACATGAAAAAATACTCAATATCACTCATCATCAGGGAAATGCAAATCAAAACCACAAGGATATACCACTTCACACCTGTCAGAATGGATACAATAAAAAAGTCAAGAAATAGGGCCACCGGGTGGCTCAGTTGGTTGGGTGTCTGACTTTTGATTTCAGCTCAGGTCATGATCTCATGTTTCATGGGATTGGGCCACACGGCAGCACAGAGCCTCCTTGGGATTCTCTCTCTCCCACTTTCCTTCTCTCTCTCACAATAAATAAATAAACAGGTTTTAAACAGTCAAATAATAACAAAGTGTTGGCAAGGATGTGGAGAAAAAGGAACCCTCAGGTACTGTTGGTGGGTATGCAGGCTGGTGTGGCCACTGTGGGAATCAGTATAGGGGTTCCTCAAGAAATTAAAAATAGAATTATCATATGATCCAGTGACTCCACTATTGGGTATTAACCCAAAGAAGATAAAAATAACTTGAAAAGATATATACACCCTTACATTTAGTGCAGCATATAGAAGCAGCCCATGTCCATCCATAGATGAATGGATAAATATGTGTTACATACATATATACAATGGAAGTCATGGGGATGTAATATACAACATGGAGAATAAGTCAATAATATTGTTATAACTTTGTATGTTGACAGACGGTAATTAGACTTACCGTGGGGATGATTTCATAATGTATAGAAATATCGAATCACTATGATGTACTCCTAAAACAAACAGGATATTGTACGCCAGTTGTACTTCAAAAACAAAAAAAAAGCCCCATACTTTACACAAAGCTCTATGATGTTCATTTCTTAACATTCATTCTTAACTATGTTAATGGATGGGTTTATTTTTCTTCCAGATTATAATTTCTGACATGCATATGTGAAGGGATATGTGCTGGCTATTTTAGGATGGTTCAAACCGATCTCCCCATTCATCCCAGGAAGAGTTAGTTCTACACAAATGTCAGAGTGGGAAGGAGGGAAGTGGTATATACTAGGAAAAAGAAAAACTAGTCTCTTAATCAGAGCAATATTACAAATGAAAATGGACACATACTGCGTTACATGGAATTTAGTCCCCACATTGGCCTATACTTCCAAATCTAAGACTGACTATCTCAGTAATAAGGGATGTTCAGAATGTGGGTTCAGCTTCACAGGCTGTGTGATCATATGAGAACCAGCACTGGGCAGGAAGCTGCCTGTTAGAAGAGGGGCGGGGAATGACCGGTGAGGAGCCCTAGACAGAGCATGTGAGCATGCCTGTTTGAAATCGCTTACTTTAAGAGGGTGGAGAAAAAGACTAATTAAATGACCTGGAAGCAAAGTGAAGAGAACGGACTTTGATTTCAGCAAATCATCTGAAAAAAGAATTGTATTTATAAGGGTATCAAATGGAACTGCCACTCGCCGAAATGAAACAGACAAGCAGGAACACGTTAAGCAGCCTACAGAAAGGCAGGTGGGTGACTTGGTAAATGGCTAACAGGGAAGTTTGCATTTTGGAAGAACGATTATCCAGCAATTCTTAGGTACACAGAAAGAAGAAATTGACAAACAGGAGTGGGCAGTCATCATATTTCAAGGAATTTTGATAAACCTGGAAAAATGGGCACCTAGAATTTAGTGTGTGACTTTCTACTGGACACAGCACGAGGCCACTGACTACGGAGGGGCAGAAAAACATTTAAGTCAGGATTAAATGACTCTAATTGGAGTCTAATAAGTGAATCAGGAGACAATGCATGTTGCCAGCATCCTGCCTTACAGCTCTGAGGACAGAGACTGCACAAGGCAGCTTTCCTGAGGGAGTAAGTTCTGGAGCTTCATAGTTCAAAAGGTAATGGCAGCCTTTTAAAGGGCTTGCTCAAATCCCATTTAGAATATTGTGCACAGCGGCACTTACCCACTAAAAATAGGCCATTCGAGTGTTCGGGGAAGTGTGGCGGGCGGCGAGGAGAGGGCCATGTGAGGGCAGTCTTTGAGAGCAGAGCATGTTAAGATGTGAAAAGAGGTGATTTAATCAAGGTTTGCGAGCATCTGATGGGCTCACACAAAGAAGCTAGGGCAAGACCTATTCACGCCGTGAGGAAAAAGGATGCTACAGGCTGTTAATTAATGCTGGGGGCGGGGGAGCGATTCGGTAGGCAAGACCCTGTTTTTGCAGGGCCATCCGGAAGCAGGGTAAATGAAGATGAGGCAGAGTTAAGAAAGAAGGCACAGGACATGCCTGGTTAGAGCCCCGCAGCAAAGACTTCTGGAGAAGCAGCCTCAGCCTTGCCTTTCCCCTCCATCCCGGGTCCCCAATTTGTGACTGCTCACCACCCTCATGGAAGCTGTGTCCCGAGGGAGGAACAGTATCAGCAGGGTGGACAGGGCTGCTCATTCTAAACACCGCCATGGGACTCGGCGGCAGGCGACCAAGTCTGTGATAGGCGTCTGTAAGCTTGCACATGTGAAGCTGCAGGACACAAGTGCTCCTAAGGGGAAGTGTGCATTCTAGTCACACATATGTTAAATGACTTTAAATGCTGAAATGAGCTCCATTCTTTTTCCAAATAGTAAACCAACTTACTGATGAATTTTTATCTCTGTCTTACACACGCAAACAGGCACACTCACATACACACACAGAGTCGCTGGTGGTGGGTTTGTTCTCTTCATTGTTAATGGTTTGTACTGGCACTCCGAGCTGAAAACGAAGAATAAAACATAGGTGGAATCCACGCGAGCCTGGGCCCCAGACCCACAACTGCACTGCTGTCCTCTGGCAGCGGTCCAACTGTGTACCATAGTGGCTGACTGCTCAGCCAGCACCACATGCCTCCAAGTCGCTCCAAGCAAGCCCCTCCACAGGCAGCCAGAGTCACTGCTCGTGAGGCCTCGACTGCTATAGCAATCTGGCCCTGTGGCTGCCACCATTCACACTGGCATCACCAGTGCCTGCTCTGTCTTGGTCCTTGATGAGGGGGAAGTGGAAGAAAGGATCCTGAGGGTTTCTTTGAATCCAAGGTTCTTGACATCATGTCTGTCTTGCAGAGGATGGAGTGGCTGGTTGATGGTCAGCTCCCCCCATACCCCGCCACCCCTGGGCACGGAGGATGGTGTCCCCAGATGTGGTAGACAGAAACTGGCCTGGATCAGAACAAGAGATATTGCTGATGCTGTCGAGGTCAGGGAAACAATTGGTAATCATACTGCGGCCAAAATAAGCTAAACCATTTGCCCTGCCTGCTTGCAAATAGCCTTGCCAGTCTGTCTGACAACAGACAGGGCAGGCAGCGGTGGGCCAAGAATTAGCACCGGGGCCTGGCAGCGTTTCATGGCTATTGAAAAGAATGTGGCCGCAGCTGCACGTACATGCTAACACACATATGGGAGTGACTGACGAGGCACGACGATGCCCTTGATACACCACACTCACACATGATCAGCAACCATCTTCCTGCCCACCTTGCTTCCTTCTTACAGATGTCAACTGGCACATCTCGACATGGCACGTTCTAGTGCTGTCTCATTTGCCATCCCAAATACTCACTCTTTGCAAATCAAATTAACTTTTAAAATTATTACTATCATCAGTTAACAGCTGTGCCCCAACTAGTGGTCCCAGGCTTACAAAGTCTTTCTGTTTCAACCACCACCTTCTTCCCAGGGCTTTTGGGCTCAGGGCTTTTGAATTTGGTCAAACGTGAAAACATTTTCTTTTCAGAAAAGACCTTTAACATATTGATCCCCAACAAGTAAAAATGTTCTTTAATAATCAACTGATTCCCTTCTAATTCAGATATTTTGGGTAAAGTTAAAGCAACAATAAAATCCTATGCACAAGCTAAGGAACAAATGTGTTCATTTTCTAAACACTTGTATTCTTCTTTATTTTAAATAAATATTGGAGTTAAGTCTACACAGATTTGAGGGAAAGCCTATGATTAAAAAACTTGATATTTTAGGGGAGCCTGGGTGGCTCAGTTGGGTGGCTCTGTTGGCTGGGCATCAGACTCCTGACTTCGGCTCAGGTCATGATCTCATGGTTCATGAGACTGAGCCCCGCATCAAGCTCTGGGCTGACAGTACCAAGCCTACTTGGGATTCTCCCTGCCTCTCTCTGCTTGTGTGCTCTCTTTCTGTCTAAAAATAAACATTAAAAAATATATAAAGAAATTTGATACTTTACTAAATTTCATATTATACCAAAATATAATTTATAATTAGAAGCATATAGGGGCACCTGGGTGGCTCAGTCGGTTAAGCATCCGACCTTGGCTCAGGTCATGATCTCATAGTTTGTGAGTTCGAGCCCCGCATTGGGCTGTGTGCTGACAGCCAGCTCAGAGCCTGGAGCCTGTTTCAGATTCTGTGTCTGCCTCTCTCTCTGACCCTTCCCTGCTCACATTGTCTCTCTCTCTCTCTCTCTCTCTCAGAAATAAATAAAACATTAAAAAGTTAATAAAAATGGAAGCATATAGGAAGATATCCTCAGACACAAAAAGTTTCAGGAAAAACAATAAAAATTCAAGCATGATAAAAATGCTTAGCAAGACAGTAATAAAAAGAAACTTTTTTTTTTTTAAAGTAGGCTCCAATGGCTAGTGCAGAGCCCAATGTGGGGCTTGAACTCATGACCCTGAGATCAAGACCTGACCCTGAGATCAAGAGTCAGACACTTAACCTACTGAGTCATCCAGGTGCTCCCCACCAAAGAAAACTTTCTTATCTGGATAAAGGGCATCCACAAATATATGCATGGCAAATGTCATACACTTAATATTGAACACACTCCCTTTAAGATTAAGAATGAGGCAAAGGTGCCTACTTCTGTCCTACCTTTTACTGCAAAGCTTAGTCACTGTAGTAAGAAAAAGAAACAAAAGTTACAAAGATTGGAAAGGAAGAAACAAACTGTCATTATTTGCAGATAATATAATTTTTCTATGTGGAAAATCTAAAATGATATATAGACATTATTTGAATAAATAAGGGAGTTTAGCCAATTTTCAGAAGAAAAATCATACAAAACTATATTTCTATGCACCATATAGCAGTAATCAAGAAGAAAACGATTCTTTACAACAGAAACAAAAAATACAAAGCAGTTTGGATTATATCAAACAAAAATTAAGAAAGCCATCATGGAGAAATTTTTAAATCCTAATTGAAAGATGTTAAAGAGACCTAAATAAATCAAGACCTATACTATGTTATAATTTAACATATGGGCTTAATATCAAAGATGTCACTTCTCACCAAATTGATCTAAGGCTCAATACATTTCCTATCAAATCAAGCTTCACAAGTTTACTATAAAACTATTGGAAGAGCAAAGGGACAAAAATATCCAAGACACTCTGAAGAAGATGAACAGATTACATTAAAATTAAGAATTTAATTTAATTTTAATTCTGTTAATTGACACCATGAAGTGAAAAGACAAGCCTCAAAATGTTAAAAATACATAACTGAGTTTGTATCCAGAGAATATATATAACTCCTGTGGATGAGTAAAAAGACAAACCAAAAGAAAAATGGACAAACGTCACAAACAGGCACTTCCCAGAAACTATCATGAGTGGACTATGAACAAATGAAAAGGTACTGAGTTGTATTACCAAACAGGGCAGGGAAATTAAAACCACAGGAGGATACGTTTTCACCCAATCACAAAGGCCACATTTTATTTTATTTTATTTATTTTATTTTTATTTATTTTGAGAGAGAGTGCATAAGCATGTGCAAGTGTGGGAGGGGCAGACAGAGATGAAGAGAGAGAATCCTAAGTAGCCTCCATGTAGTCAGCACAGAGCCCAATTCAGAGCTTGATGCCACCAAATGAGATTGTTACTTGAGCTGAGATCAATAGTTGGATGCCTAACTGACTGAGCCACCCAGGTGCCCCACAAAGGCCACATTTCATTTTTTTTAAGTTGATCTATTTACTTTAAGAGAGAGAACACAGGTGAGTGCGGGAGGGGCAGAGAGAGGGAGAGAGAAAATTCCAGGCCTGATGCTGTCAGTGCAGAGCCTGACATGGGGTTTGAACTCAATGACCCTGAGATCATGATCTGAACTGAAACCAAGAGTTAGATACCTAATACAACCGAGCCACTCAGGTGTCTCACGAAGGCCACATTTTATTTATTTATTTTTTAAAATATTTTTATTTATTTCTAGGAGAGAGAGAGACAGCGTGAGCAGGGGAGGGTCAGAGAGAGAGGGAGTCACAGACTGAAACAGGCTCCAGGCTCTGAGCTGGCAGTCAGCACAGAGCCCGATGCGGGGCTCGAACCCACAAACAGCGAGATCATGACCTAAGCGAAAGTCGGACACTTAACCGACTAAGCCACCCAGGTACCCCACGAAGCCCACATTTTAAAGTCTAACAGTGCCACAGATTGACAAGGCTGTGGAGGTATTCTCATATACTGCTGGAGGGAGTTTAAGTAGATATAACTACGTTGCGCAAAATTTCAGCACCATCTAGTACACCCAGGAGAAATTGTAGCACATGAGGTGTGCCCAAAATGCCCACAGCATTATTTGTAATGGCACCAATCTGGGAACAATTTAAATATCAATCAAACAGATGAATGAACTGGACAGTTGTGTAACGGAGTGTTCTACCTTGGGAAAACAAATGGACTCCAGCTCCATACATCACATGAATAAGGCCTCAGAAATCTCAGAAATGGTGCTACATGGAGGGTTGATTTTTTCTAGTTGGCCACGGAATCGATTCAAAAGCAAGCAAAACTAATGTATTATTTAGGAAATCATATATGTGTGGTACACCTTTAAAACAAGGGTTGGTGCTTGCTTTGGTATGAAGTTTCATTGAGTCACAGCCACATCCATTTGTTTACATTTTGTCTGTGTCTGCTTTCACACTACAACAGCAGAGCTGAGTACTTGTGATGAGGTTGTATGGCCCACAGAGCTGAAAACATTTACTATTTGGCCCTTTATAGAGAAAGTTTGCTGATCCCTGCTTTACAGGAAAGAAAGGGAATGATTAACCAAACCTCCGGATAGTTGTTACCTCCAAGGACACAGAGTGGGTGTGATGAGAGGGCTTCTAACATCCTGAAGCAAGGAATTATTAACAAAGGTGCGAGGAACATAGAATTCCAGTACTATTATCCCTTAAAGTGTACATACATGCTTTATAGACGTTTTTGTTTGTATGATGTATTCTGCAATTTAAAAATATTTTTAGGATGAATGAGAGATTGCCTCTGATCCTAGCAGTCATGCCCATGGGTATTGAGGACCCTGAAATTCTATGACTTTTGTTCTACATCTGTATCTGGTACTGGCTCTATCATCATCTTGTTTTCTGTAAAGAAAGAAGTTCTCCTAACCTTTCTAAGCAATAGACTATACCCAGCAGTAGCTTTCTACTCTAAAATGCTAGCCCTCTCAGAGGTACAGAATGAAAAAGTATCTTCACATTTGAAAAGACAGAGGCACAGATCACCCAATCTAACCACCTCACAGTGCAAAATTCCTTTAACAATATCTTAGGCTAACAGCCTCCCCCTTTGCCTGAGCATGTGCTAGGAAGAAGGCTGGGGTCTCAAAGAGCCTGTCTGTGGTTGTGGAATTCCCACCGGGACCAAGTGTTTCCATATCCTGTTCCCAAATCTACCTCTTTGATTTCTGACTACTCTTGGCATCCCAATGTTGAAAGGGACTCGAATATGATGGGCATGGAGGAGGGCACTTGTGGGGATGAGCACTGGGTGTTATATGGACACCAACTTGACAATAAATTATTTAAAAAAAAAAAAAGAAAGGGACTCGAATATCATCTCATCTGGGCCTGTGTGTGGTATGAAGCCTGTGCTTGGATGCATTTGAGATCCAGGCCTGTGTATGGCCATGGCGACCATGTGTGGACACATCAAGAGTCCATGTGACTCTCTACTCTCGGGCCAATGTTAGTGGTCAGATATTCTTTGGTATATTAGAATAAAATTTCTGCCACTCTAGCTTCTCCCATGGGTTCCCATTTTGCTTTCTGGTGCATCCCAAACCACAACCTTCATTCACAAGACATTATAAATATTGGCATTTCTCCTTGGCAAAGTGTAATGTCCAACTTACCTATAGAGATCTGGGATCAGTTTGTCATCGTACCGAGCACACAGGTTGTTGAGAAGTTGCTCATGCTGGCCAAATAAGCGGATGTAGTTGGAGGCAGGGAAAGGCACTTTAGAAAGGCATGTGATGGTTTCCACCATTTTATACTTGTTAATGTGTATCCGGAAGTAAGTCCCATTTTTTGCATTACCTGTTACTATTTCTGAACCCTGGCAGGGTGGGGGTGGGAGGGAGGAAGGGGGAGGTGGCAGGGAGACAAGGCGGGTAATCAGAAAAACAACATTAGAAACATTTCTGGACTTTGGGAACTTTATTATAGCAATTTAGTTTTCAAATATAATAGACAGGTTACATCTTATCACATATTGCAAATAATAGTAACAGATATTGACTAAACTCAACAGAAGCTAACCCTGTGTCAGAAACTGCATACTTGGACTTAATGACTAAATGTCCCTCAGGATATTTTAAACTGTGATTGCATTGTTCCCCATTTCAAAATCAGTTGCTAGGTTACAACCAATTCTCTACTATTCAATACTTCGCACAGCTAGTGTAAAGAATTGGGTTTATTCTCTTCTATGAGGTGTGTTAAGACTGTTCATTTTGTAAATTTTTTCACAGAACTATTTGAGAAAAACCTCCTAGTCAAAAGTGATCAGAAATAATCTCAGTTTTTTAAAAGTTTATGTAAGCAAAAGAAACAAGTGAAAAGTGAATCCTTGCAAGTTCAGATATTTGGTCACATCTATTCCCAGGAAGAAGGTTCAAGTTTATGGGAAGTACACTTGCATGTTCTGCAGGCTACTTGTTAGCTTGTAAGTTGTTAAAGGTGCAGATTCATGACTTTATGCTCCCTAGAAGCCGGCTAAAACTGCCACATGAACCAAGATAAAAAGGAAAGATGCCGCTCGATAAATCCCATGTCACAATCACTTTTTGTATTTCAGCCCCTAATGGCTACTGACCTACCAACTGGAGACATGCTCCCCACCAGCTCAGGCAACCAAACGGAGAACCCTCAGTGGAAAAACATGGATTCTTTTGGTGGTGGCTGAACCTCACTTTGCCCTTAGACTCTGAACTCAGTACACAGTTACATTCAATAAAGTTTTCCTGAGTGCATATAGATTCAAGCTTTTGCTCTGAACTTCAGTGTGGTATTTTAGAACTCCAAGGCAAGTTAGATTACACTGATTCCAAATATTTACTTAGTTCTGGACATCACCTGGGGATTCTGTCTAAACAAGGACACATGGCTTAACTGAATTTTTAAATAAATCAAAACAACTGGTAGGTGTTTGGGTATCCCATCGTGAAAACCCTAGGGAGGAATCAGCCAATGGAAAAGGCACAAGATGAAGAATGTCAGGTAAACCCTGGGCCAACCCCACATATGTGTGTGAAACTGGGTATTTGGGCGTCTGGGAGAGGGCAGATAAAGCTTCAGAAAGTGTTTGGGATTGGCATCTTAAGGGAGATGTAAATAGTCCATCACTCAAAGAGATGGACGGATACAAACAGGAAATTTACCTCCAGAGCAACGTGGAAGGCATCAGTTAACAAAACAAAGGTACATCCACACAATGGGATGCAACACATCCCACAAAAATTATTACTAAACTATATTTCACATCAGGAAAATATGTTCACAGTACATTTGATGCTATAGTAGTATAAGAAGTTGTGTTTTATAACTTGCACAGTATCATTCTATTTTTATAAACATACACAGTATCATTCTATTTGTTTTCTATCAACACTTTAATGAACTGTTCAAGTGGTCAATTTCCATGGTTGAGAGAATGGGTCATTTTTAGCATTTGTCTTTCTGTTCATTTGACTATCTGTAGTTTCTATTTTTTAAAAGTGACTATCACTTCTATCATGATAAAAAGTTATTTTTAACTACAGTGGCTGTGTTATGACAAGGAACCAGACTTCTGATGAACAAATGGACAGAGAAACAAAACAAAGCAGAAGGAGCAAGGGAGAAGGAAGGAGGAAAGTGGGGATGCAGGGAGGGAGGGAGGAGTCTGGTGTGGAAGAGTGAGGCTTGTCTGGACACAAGCAGAGTATGAAAAAGGCCATGCCTGAGCCACTGCTGTAGACTGCCCTCTCCTTATCTGATCATCCCCTCCCCCTGTGCTCCTGCCACAAGTATTTCTCTGGCCATAGATAGCCCCATAGTCTTTCTTCTATCAGGTGTGCTTCCTCAAGTCTTGACTTCTCAGGCTGAGCAATGAACCTTCTCAGAGTGCAGCATGTGAAATCACAGGGTCAACTTTACCGGACAGCCCATCATAGCAAAGGCTATTTCTGAGTTAAATACACAATGGAGCAAAAAAATAAAAATTAAAAAAAAATACACAATGGAGCTACGACAGTGAACAATGTGCCTTCCATGTGTGTTGCTAAGATTAAATATAAGATGTTAAGGGCCATATGGGGCGCCTGGGTGGCTTAGTCGGTTAAGCGACTGACTTTCGCTTAGGTCATGATCTCGCGGTTCGTGGGTTCGAGCCCCGCGTCGGGCTCTGTGCTGACTGGCAGCTCAGAGCCTGGAGCCTGTTTCAGAGTCTGTGTCTCCCTCTCTCTCTGACCCTCCCCTGCTCATGCTGTCTCTCTCTCTCTCTCCTAGAAATAAATAAAAATATTTAAAAAAAAAAAAGACGTTAAGGGCCATTTGAGTTTGGCACCAGCAGCTTTAGGCTTAGCTGCCCCTCTTCTACCGCAGGGGTGAGAAGCCCCTTTCTCAATAGGGGTGCCTTGATGGAAAGTTGAGGGAGTCTCTGAGGAGATGCGCCACACCCTCATCTTGGTGGTAGGGCAGCTGGGGGTCCAGAAGAGGAGGTGCTGGCAAGAGCCCTGCATAGATTTAGCACCAGGTTTCCCCAAGGGCTCACTGAAGGGCAGAGTCCACAATCCCACAAAGTCTCAGCCCCTCCACATTCTCTTTAAACCTTCTTTACACTGAGGGATTAAGGAAGGGAACCCAGGTATCGAGGGGCACACCTTGTGATCTGCACACGTAACAGACAAAATTTTTGACTTTGCAAAGGGTTTCACTTCTGCTCCCAAGGACTCTGTTTAGGAGTGCCCATTTGGCCAAGGCTGAGCACTTCAACAAGAGGGCCACAAAGACTTAGTTGGTGGTGTCTTGACAAGGTGGTTTTGTGGAGCCCTGCCAGGTTGCTGGCTAGAGTCAGAGCAGTAGGTATCCACCAGGGTCAGCCGGCTCCAGGAGGGTGATATAGTCAGCATGGCTTTCAGTGATTTGTTGTCATGGTATCTGTTTGGCGGGTTTTTTGTTTTATTATTTTTTTTTAATATAAAGATTGAATTACAATCTTTGGGTTGCCTCTGTATGCTTTTACACATTATAGCTATGAGGGCTTAAGAATGCAGAAAGCAGCCTCACTGTAGAGAAAAAAAAAATGACCACGCTGTGCTAAGATAGATAATCTCAACTATGGAAGTAATTTTGTCCATTTTAATGAGATTTGGCACTGTGTTAGCATAACCAGGGGGCCGTTCTGGGAATGTGGAATGCATCGAAATATTTTGCATTGACATTAAAGATAAGTCACCCACAGATGGGCTTCTTAGACACAAATTACTCCCGTACGGCCAAGCAGACTTCTCTAAATTTCTTAGGTCATTCCTAGTCATGGTTACTGACAGACCAGGAAAATCCGGCGAAGTCCAGGACTGTTTCTGTCTACCCTCACAGAAAATCACTCCACTAAATGATGACTTAAGGCAGCTTCCAGCCCTGCCACCCCAGAAAGGATTTTGAGGTAATGATGATTTCATATACTTTCCAATACTGTGGGATGTGTCTAGTTGCTTCCTTTATTTTCAGTATATAAGTAAATTGTTAGGAAATGTGGATCTTTTTTGTTTTTGAAATGTGGATCTTGAATTTAAGACTTTGATGGGGAAACTCATTCTAGTTTTTCCCCTCCCTTTCCTTTTCTTCCTGAATACAATTATCCTTTTGAGTTCCTTTATGATTTTGACAAAGGTTGGAAAATGGCTCTGGAATTCATGCCAAATGGAAGACACAGGAGTAATGAGACTTGATGTGCAAGAAATCAAGTCCCCAGCTCTCATGATGAACACGCAATTTTAAATTTGATGGTATCCAAGGCAGAATTTGTTGTGACAAATTTCTTTATTCCATGGTGTGTAAGCCAACAAAGCATGTGGACTGGAATCTGTAAATTAGTTTATTATGTAGGGGTCCCCTTTCTTCTTTTTGTCAGGTTACCTCTCAGAGAGCTCATGAATTACTAAAGTATCTTCTTACTTAAATATTCTAATTAGTGAGTGCTATAAAAGTCTGATAAAATTCATCTGCACATTTATTGTAGGAATAGCAATTCAGTTTCTCAAGTGAACTATTGTTCAATGGGCTTCATTCTCCATCAATTGGCTATATTTAGGTGACTGCCTGACCATTTTGGCAACAATTTTACTTAATCAAATGAATTCCAACCCCAAAAGATTGCCATGGAACCATCCTACATTTTTTTCTTGGAGAATAAAATGGAAAAAAATCTGTTTAGATCTTCTGTACTAATTAAAAAGGAGGCCCACCTGGCAAAATAGTTAATTAAAGTCAGGGGTCCTGATCAAATACTGTCATAGCACCAGCCAAAGAATCTATTTAAGTTGCATTCTTATTAAAACTCATTATCTAAAAAACCACCTTTTTAAGTTTTTTTTTATTATTAAAAACCTCCTCTGACTTTATTCAAAGAGAGAGCCAGTGGTTCATAAATAAATGACACTGCATGTAGGATATTACACAGTGTCCTTGAAGAATCTGGTTCTATTTGAAACCAAGTCCAATATTTTCCAGCTCTCGAACTTCATACTTGGCTCCAGTTATTTATCTATGATGACCAGAGTGCTCAGCCTTTGAACACAACGTCCGGCTTCATCTTATTTATCTAATGCCCCATGTCATTGGTGGCAGATTACATTTTCCAAAGATGGCCACAACAATATCCACATACTCATGTGCAGTATGGCCTTGACACTCTTCCCATCGAGAGATGACCTCTATGTCCTCTCTCCTTGAATCCCAATTAGCTGTGACTGCTCCAATAGATGGTGTGGAGAGATGACACTATGTGACTTTTGAGGATGGGTCATAAAAGGCATTGCAGCTTCCAGCTGGCCAGTGAGGACACTTACACTCAGAGACCTGAACCATCATGTAAGAAGTCTAATTACACTGAGGCCACCATGCTGTGAGGAAGCCCAGGAGACCAGGACAGCCTGGGTGTGATGCTCTGGTCAGTGCTCCCTGTGACTGAGTCAGCCCAGCCCAGGTGTGTACAAGCCTTCAGAGGATCCAACCACTGAGTCACAACAAATCCTTCTAGTCTTCCCATCTGAGGCTCTGGACAATGTGGGGCAGAGACAAGCCATTTCCACTGTGTCCTGTCCAAATTCCTTAGCCACAGAACCTGTGAGCAGAATCAAATGGCTGTTTCATGTTGCTAAGTTTTCTTATGCAGCAATAGACACTGTAACAAACACTATTCCCTATGATCCTTTCTTCATTTGTAAGAAAATCTGGAATCAGATCACATATAGAGGACATACATAAAAGAATCTAGGAGAGGCCCAAGGGAAATAAGTTTTAAATATATGGCATCTATTCTTCCCCTACAAGAACCAAGTTTCATTATTTATCTGGAACTATCATCAACAATAACATCCACCACTGACTGGTTACCTGTTTTGTTCCTTAAAGGCATTGCTACTTTATATGTGATCCCTAATCATACCAGAAATACAGAGAAGTTGTTGACTTGTTCAGAGTCCATGGGAAATACCTGGAAGAGTTGGGATTCCAATTTCCAGAAAGAAGAAAGGAGAGGAGTGAATAGCCTGTGCCATTTTGAGTCCATCTCCCTTTGAGGAATTCTCCAACAGCTTCTACTTATGTCTCATTGGCCATATGGCTAATCCTATTCTCAAGGAATTCTGGGAAATGTTTATTTTAATAAATTGGTCAGACCATTAGCTCTCAAAAATATTCAGGATAAGAAAATAGGCAACTTACAGTGTCTGCCTCACTGACAAAAAAGCAAATGTGACACATCTGAAAGGAAACCCCCAAATGACAACCCAGTTTGGGACCATCTCCTAGAGAATCTAATCTAAGAAGCTTGCCAACTGACCAACCACATTGTGTCCTTTCCAGTTACCTTCAATCCAGGGGTGTCTCACCCCCCAGCTTCTGATTCTCCTAGATGGCCCTTTCAGTGTAATTCAGGCAGGACAGAAGAACCATGCGGTCTGAATGGACATCCCAGACCCTAAGCAATGTATCTGCCACAAAGATGGTTAGTTATCTATTGGTGCATCACAGGTTACCCCAAAACTCAGCAATAAAGTGTCCTTCAGTAGATGAATGGAAAATTTGTGTTCTACCCAGACAATGTAATATTCTTCAGCACTAAAAAGAAATTCACTATCAATCTACGAAAAGACATGAAGGAAACCAATGCATATTACTAAGTGAAAGGGGCAAATCTGAAATTATACGGTATGATTCTAACTATTTGACATTCTGAAACTATAGAGACAGTGAAAAGATCAGTGGTTGTCAGAGGTTGTGGGAGGGACAGATGAATAAACAGAGCATATAGGAAGGAATTTTAGATCTATGAACCTACTCTGTATGATACTGCAATGGTGGATACATGTCATTATGCATTTGTCTAAACCCATAGAATGTATACCAAGAGTGAACTCTAAAGTAAATTGTGGACTTTGGGTGCCAATGAGGTGCCAATGTAACTTCCTCCATTGCAACAAATCTACTACTACGGTAAGGGGTGCTGATCACGGAAGAAGTTATGTGTAAATGGGGGTAGGGGCTCCATGGGGAATCTCACTACTTTCCTCTCAATTTTGCTGTGAAGCTAAACCTGCTTTAAAAAACAGTCCATTAAAAAAAAACACGTAATGCCTTAAAACAATAAACTTATTACTTCAGTGTTTGGGAGTCAGAAATTAGGTGTAGCTTAGCTAGGGGACTCTGGCTCAAGGTATCTCATAAGTTGTAGTCAAGATGTCTGCTGGGGCTGTGTCATCTGAAGCCTTGACTGGGGCTGGAGGATCCACATCTAAGGCAGCTATATCCCCCACGTGACTGGCAAACTGCCAATGATTGGTACAGGAATCTTTAATTCTTTACCACATTAACCTCTCAAAAGGACTGCCTGAGTGACCACACAACATGGTAGGAAGTGATCCAGGAAGGTGCAATTTGGAGCTATAATATGTTTCATGACCTAGCCTTGGAAGTCACACAGTTATTTCCACAATATCCTACTGGCAACACAGGTCAGCCATATACTATGTGGGAGGGGGGTCACACAAGGGCAAGAATACTAAAGAGCAAGAATCATGGGGCCATTTTGGGGGCCTACTACCACGGTGGTTTTCTGATGAACCAGTACAATATACTGAAGATTCTGAATAAAGAATTTCAACCCCCCTGTAAATAAAGTGTTATATTTGAAAGTAAAATGAAATTCAGGAGTAATACTTACAAAATTAGGCTGGGCCATTTGTACCCCTAAAGGAGTTGGAATGGCAGGTTTGGCAATATGCAGATAATGGTAAGACCCAGGAAGAATGCCTCCTATAGGAAATAGCAAGTTTTGCACATTTTAGTTTAGTTGCTAAAACAGTAGTGATAGAGTTTATATATTTGTATCATAGGATAAACAGAGATGCCTACCATGGTGTATGCTACTCAAAGTATCCCACTAGAGTACGACTATTAGTAAGAAATTCCCGGAGATTGACTTTATTTAAAAAGTCAATGTGAATGTGCCATTATACCCCATAATATAGCCACCAATGCTCCAGGAAGATGTGTCAAGTTGCTCCTGCGTATCCTGTGATTGCCCATAACCCTTGGTACTCTAACCTATGCCTGATGAAGCCAGACCAAGACCTAGAGAGGCCTTAAATGTTGCAGTGGTATTCCCATTCCTTGTCACTCTTTCAGTGTACACTCAAAATATTAAAGTGGATGTTATTAAGCAAAACCAATAAAGTTCTTGTTCAATAGTTTAGAAAATTATCATTAAGAAATTCTTAACTATTTCTAGCTTGTCCCATAAATATGAGCTTGATCTAGCTCTGGTCTCTGACACTCATCCCTTCTCTTCCTTTCCCATGGCCACCACCTTTCCTAAGTTCTCATCCAAAATGAGAAGCAGAAATTATCAGAATCCATTAAATTAGGCAAAGAACAACAAGGACTGGAATGTAGAACTTTGTCTCTTTATCTCATGTTCTATTTACTGGATT
Source organism: Crocuta crocuta (assembly GCF_008692635.1). Lineage (NCBI taxonomy): Eukaryota > Metazoa > Chordata > Mammalia > Carnivora > Hyaenidae > Crocuta > Crocuta crocuta. Next base: position 2,285,266 of record NW_027551566.1, read on the forward strand.
AGGGTCCATGGATGGCTTTAGAGGTGGGTCCATCAAACTCCTGGAAATGAACACACTGTTCTGTAAATATGTGCATTTTTGTGGTAGAAGGTCCACAACATTCAAATACACTATTTTCAAAGGTATCTCTTATCTCCTAAACATAAATACTGTATTACTCATATGATGATCTCCTCAGGGGTCAATATGGCTTAGGGGATGAAAGTGATCTATTTTACAATTGTGAATGGTTTCATTTATCCATCCAGATAAGAGGCCAAGGCTCATATCCAAGGAGACTTGGAAGGGTCTCCTTATCTCTGAGCTTATAGTGAGAATGAAGGTGTGGCAAGATGTCACAACTAACCAGTTGTGAGTGACTTTTGGGCAAGTTATTGATTATTCACAGTCTCAATTTCCTTACCTGTAAAATGGGGACCACAGTTATAATGAGGTCCATAATACATGCTCAAAATAAAAAGGACCACAATAAAAATGCCAGGTCCATAATAAATGCTTAAAAATTAGACTGAGCCTTCCCCATCTCTGTGCAAACCCACTGAGGGACAGAGGAGCCTCCTCACCAGGCCTAAGAGAAACATGGAGAGCTGCCCTAAGTACTGACCCAGATCCAACAGGTGGTCTCATCAGAGGGAAGAAGGTGGCCCACTACAAACCTTGGATCTTGGCTCCCTTGTACATGGGAATGAGTCGATCAAGATCAGCCGGTGGTTCAGTCACAGGCTCAAGGGTTGGGTCAAAGAGATTGAGCATGGCTGCTGCTAACTGGAAGCCAATTTCTTTGGAATTAAAGTTGATGTGAGTCCACTCATCTGAGTAATATTTATTGGAGAATTTGGTGAGGGAGCCAGCAGCTCTGATGGCTATGTCGTTGGTGTGGAAGTTAGTATCAATCACAAGTCGACCGTCATAGACAAGACATGCATCATTGAGTGCTTTAAATGTTTCATAATCCACATTCTTCTCACAGAAGCTAAAGAACATCTACAGAGCAAACACTCACATTATTACTCAGTCATCACTCTTCATTTTACATTGTCAAGAGTGTGAATAGTCTCCAGAGCACCTTATCATTGGGGGCATACAAAACAATAACACTAAATCTATGAAAATGTCATAATGGTGTCGTGTGTGTGTGTGTGTGTGTGTGTGTGTGTGTGTGTATAGAAAGAGAGAGACAGACAGACAGGAGCACCTGTCTTTGGTATGAAGAACAAATTAAGATACCTAATGTCACTTTTTTTTGTAATCACCCAATCTAGACAGCCAATGGAGAGAAGGATGCCAAGTGATGGCATTATCTATCAGAAAAGTGATTTTTTCCCCTGTAAAATGGTTTACATCCATAGAGACACCACTTCCCCCTCATTCACCTACATTTTGAATAGCTCTATCTCAGCCTCCTCCTATTTGCTTCTTCTTGTGTCTGACACTTAGGTCTTTCCAAGTTCCTTCATGAGGTCACCCCAATCCAGTCTTAAGTCTTCAGATTGCCTCATTCCTGCCCTGTTACACCAGAAAGCCCATCCCTGAAGGATGCCCCAGAGAATGAGAGCCTCATCAGCCTCAGTATCTACCAGGTCTGGGATCCTGCCTTGTTCCTTCTTTCCCTGGCATGGAAGAGAGTAATTCGGTAAGTATTTGCAGGGTACCTACCCTATGACAGGCACTGTGCTCCAGAGGGGCCAAAACACCTCTGCATGCTCCTTAGATGTGACCTGTAGGTTCCCCCCATTCTCTGCCCAAATTTCAATACTCTCTCATGCTTATCTGGATATCTTCTTCCATAGTGATGTTGAAAGTCATTACAGCAGTCCAAGTTAGTTGCTTTTAAGTCTTCGGTTGTCATTGAAATAGTAAGTTTAGTTGTTTTTATCTTAACATAAATAAAATTTGCCCTCTTATCAAAAGAATGCTAAAAAATGAACATATGACATGGATCCTCATCATTGTGATGGACATCATACTTCCTGCTTTCTTCACATGTCGGCTTTATGCACTTCACTTGCCTCATTAGGTACAGAAATGAGCTCTTTGGGGCCAGGGATACTTCCCTTCCATATCCCTTCCCTTTGCCCATGAATGGGGCATTAATGATGAATGATCCTGCAGTAGCCACTAGTCACATGTGACTATACACATTTAAATCTGAATTAGTTAAAATTAAAAAAAAATTCAGATTCTCAATTGTAGTACCTATTTCAAATGCCCAAAAGCTATAGGTGGCTAGTGGCTGCCATACTGGACAACAAAGATATAGATAATTTCCATCAGTTCTGTTGGACGGTGTCAGACTCATATCCATCATCTGTATGATATCCTTTGTTCTCCCTCAGGGAGCCACCAGGGCCTTTGCCCCTTTCCTTGTTTCTTCACTCAGCTATCTAACCTATCCCAGTTACTCTTATCCCAGGCAGCATCAAGTCTCTTTAGAATTCATTCTGTCTTATAATTCTTAGTGACCACAGGAAAATCCATTTCTCTGAATCTCTGACTCTGGATCTTTTTGTCTCTCTACTCTTCTTTCTCTCCTCCACTCTGTTCCCATCATTATAAAAATAGATCTCCCACTCATATAAAAATATGGAAAGCCATTGATTTGAACTGAAATCATACACAAAAAAGTACCATCAAACTCTTGAGACCCTGAAAATATTCAGAAGCCCCCTTCAGCATCCTCACAAAAGTTATTCTACCTACTCAGCTTTTTCCTCATTAAATCTACTTTTAATTGAGTAGCAGATTAAATATATTATTTCTTATTTTTCCAGGTTTTAAAGAGTACTAGCACTACAGTAGTATTATTGTTTTATATTTTTTGGTGTAGTCATTCACAATTTTGTTATACTTGAAGTGTTTCATAGGAGTTTGTGAACCAGACTGAAAACTCAATATGCAAATATTAACACAATGCATTAACATGCATTTTTGTAATGTCAACTTAACATTGCATACTGGATAAAAATATGAAGTAGAAATATCTGGCCACATTGAAGTTGTTGAATAAATATTTAAGATTGCTTATATTTATAATTCTGATTATGGAATGAAAAACTCTGGTTAACAGATCGGGAGTCAGTGATCTGATAAACCTCATTCATTATGCATTCATAAAATATCTTGGTGAAGAAGATAAACATGGAGTTTATAATCTAATTGGAGAGATGGACATCAACAAAATCATCACACTGACAGGCAGAGGATTTCAGATTATAATGAAGGCTGTGTAGAAAAGGGAGAAACCCGGCTGGAGGCTGGACCATCTGGTAGGCACCCAGGAGGCACTACCACCTGGCAGAAGGAAGCAAGGTGTTGATGTGAGTCCAAAAATCCAACTCCCTGAGAGTTCTGTGTCTAGTGTAACACTGTAATCCCCTCAGATTAATCCTCTCACTGATACAACTACAAACTATGGTCAAAGTACAAAAACTATTACCCAAGGATTCTGATGATCATTTAAAAGTAGATAGATGGTGCAGCACAGTAAAAACTTGGGACAATGACCAGCAAGAGGGTAATTTTCTTATTTTGGTGGCTTTTGACAAAGGATGGACCATAGTCACTTTATACACTAACAGAAGAATAAACATGGTAGAGGAAAGAGTCAGTGAACTTGAAGTCACATCAGTAGCAATTACACAGTGTGAAGAACAGAGAGAAGAAACAAAGAGATTGAAACAAATGAATAGGGCCCATGAGGCAAGAGAAAGTCTAACAAATGTGTGACTGGAGACCCAGGAGGAGAGGAGAGGAGAGAAGGAGGCAAGAAGGAGTGGCCAAGACTTTGCCAAAATTTAGTGAAAGTAATAAGTGTATAGATTCAAGATACTCAGTGAATGAACTCCAAACAAGATAAATTCAAGAAAAAACATGCTTTGATACAAAATAAACACAGAACCCTCACAGCATCAAACTGCTGGAAACTGAAGATAAAGAAAAAATCTTGGAAGCATCCAGGGGAAAATGACATACTACATACAGGGAAACAATGGTTTGAGTGATGACAGGTTTTTAAAATCAAAACTCATGGATGTCAGAAGACAATGGAAAAAACATCTTCAAAGCATTGAAAGGAAAACAACAAGAAAAAACCCCAATGTTCTAGGCCATGATCCTATATCCAGTGGAGATATCCAAACAAATCAGTGTTGACTATTTTTCCGATCTCTCTCATATTAGATTTTAGTAACTATACTGTGAGATGGGCGTTTTCAGATAGAGGAAAACTAAAGAATCCATTGCCAGCAGACCTGCAATTGTGTGTGCTTCAGGAAGTTGTTCAGAGTAAAAGGGAAGTATACTGGATGGAAATCTGGATCTTCAGAAATGAAGACAGCAATAAAATTGGAAAATATAGGGGTAAATATAAAAGCCTATTTTTCTTCCTAAGTTTCTTTAAAATACGTGTGACTTTAAAACAAAAATTCTAATTTTCTTGGTTTTTCTTTTTTTTTAATCTATTTTTATTTCTGAGAGACAGATAGCATGAACAGGGGAGGGTCAGAGAGACAGGGAGACACAGAATCTGAAACAGGCTCCAGGCTCTGAGCTAGCTGTTAGCACAGCACAACACCCGACGTGGGGCTCGAACCCACGAACTGCGAGATCATGACCTGAGCCGAAGTCGGATGCTTAACCAACTGAGCCACCCAGGTGCTCCTTTTGTTGGTTTTTCAATGTATATAGATATAATACCCATGACAAGTGTAACAGAAAAGGGTGCCCAGAAAGTGGTGAGAAGGTACCCATACAGTTGCAAGGTTTTTATATTTTATGTGATGGTATAATATTAACTCTAACTAGAATGTAAAAGATTATTGATGTACATGCAAGCAGTGATCAATGGGAAAACAAACTTTTACAAAGTCTTTTATAATAGCTCAGAATCCTGCACAAAGGGAGATATACCAATGGTCAATAAGAACACGAGAAGATGCCCAACATCATTAATCATCAGAAAATCCCAAATTAAAAACACAATGATACATCATGTCATACTCAATAGAATGGCTAAAATTAGAAAGACTGATAATACTGCATGCTAGCAGAAACTATGGAACAATTGATACCCTCATACACTGCTGGTAGAAATATGAAAAGATAGGGCTACTTTAGAAGGCAGTATTATAGCTTCTTTAAAAGCTAAACATTCACTGACCATATGATCTAGCCATTCTTTGGGTGGATAGCTAAGAGAAGTGAAAATATGTCTACCCAAAGATGTTTATGTACAGGAATGTGCACAGCAATTGAATAAATTAACCAAATGTTATAGAGTCATACAATGGAATATCACTCAGCGATAAAAAGGAATGAACTACTGATAAATGGAACAATATGGACGACTCTCAATACCATTATGCTGAGTGAAAGAAGCTGAATACAAACTAGTACATAATGTATGATTCCAGTTAAAAAAATTTTAGTTTTAGCAGGTGCTCTGAGTTTGATACCATCTGTTTTTGTTTGGTTTTCCCATCCTGCTGTAACAAAGTACTGCAAACTGGGTGGATTAAAACAACAGAAATTTATTCTCTCCCAGTTCTGGGAATGAGATGTCTGAAGTCATGGTGTTGTCATGACTGTGCTTCCTCCTGAAGCTCTAGGGAGGACTCCTTCCTGGTTTCTTCCGAGCTTCAGGCAGTTACCAGGGATCCTTTCTGCTCCATGACTAGTAGCTGCCATCAATTCAATCTTGGCCTCTACTATCATATGGCCTCTTTCCCCAAGTGTCTCCTCTGAATCAAATCCTTCTCTCTATAGATGGGCACCAATCATTATATTTAGGAACCTCTCAGATCCACCATGACCTTCTCTCCAGTTGATAACATCTTTAAAGATCCTATTACCAAATAAGGTCACATTCAAAGGTACTGAGGATCAAGACCATATCTTTCTGGGGGGATGTAGTTCAACCCACAACACTGTGACCGCAGTCAAAATAATGAATGTATTCATCCCCATCAAGTTTCCTAATGCCTGACAGCGATGCTACTCAAAGTTGACAGTGGAGGAGAGAAATGCCCTGACTTCTTCCTTCTTCCTATTTCTAATCTTCTGCCAGTACCTTTTGTTGGTCAAACAGATGAAGGTCAGTAAGCAACTAGTGCTGGAAAATATTATTTGCAGACTCAGATTGCTTTAGGATGAAGTTTCAGCAGGAAGTGTGTTGGAACAAGGCAGTTGAGAGTATTTGCAAAGCATCTTTGCCACGATTTCAATTTTGATCTCAATAGGGAAATAAAGGGTGGAGGGGGCTGCTAGAGAACCTATATTCTGTTGCTTATTTGGGCAGGTTTTCTTATATCCCTGCTTCCTAAGCAGGGTATGTGTTTACCTCCAGTGGTTCCCCAGGATAAACATGGCATATCTTCCACAATCATCATTTTGGGGAGAAAATTTGGGGAAAACATTTTGATTCTTAAATAGATATTGCAAACTTTTTCTGTCTTTTTCATTGCTGTCCCTCACACTTAGGACAGAGCCTAAGACTTAGCAGGTGTTCAATGAAAATCTGTGGAATGTATAAATAAATGAATGTATTAAGGAGCAGAATGCAACATTTCCATAGATTATCAGGATAAAATGAAGGATTCCAGAGAAATCTCTTTTGTGCTTTGAGATCCTGTCCAGACGTGAGGGTGAGGGGGGCAGTGGGATGAGGTCACCATCATTTACTTTTAGGGGTACTTGGGTCAGAAGCCCTGACTTAGGCTGACCACTGCCTACTCTCAGGTAAGGGATTGCAATGACCCCTCACAGGCTTCCCCCAACCAGTTTGCCCACTAAATGTTGCTGACATTCCTTACCACAACTGATCACATCCTCCATATTCACACTGTACTCAGCCTCCCCTTTGTAAGGGGTCTCTTGCTTCTCTATTGTATTTATTGGCCCCTTTCCTCTCTCCTTGCCCTCTGTCTTCTGCTAATCTCCTGAACTGGCAAATCGGAGGACACAGGTTGTAGGTCAAGCTATTACACAACCTAAGAGAAAAGTTATTCTCTCAAAAGATAGATAGATAGGAGAGAGAGGTCTTTTAAGTCTCTAGTCCATGGGAGAGAAACCCAGTATTGCTGTTTCCAGAGTCTTAGAAAGTTAACAGCAGAATAGACTTTGGGGCCCTCTGACCTTGGTTGGGAGTCCAGCATACCACTGACTTGGAGTTAGTGTTCTCATCTGTAAAATGGGCATGCTTCACCTTACAGAGCTGTTGTAACCAGGTGATGGACTATACTGCAAGCATGCAGCATGGTGCCTGGGACATGGTGAGTTCTTAGTCCATGTTAGCACTCTTTGAACTTTTGACACTCCTTCCTTGAAGAGGCAGGGCCTAATTCCCCTCCCTTCCCTTTCTCTCGCACTCAGTCTTAGAATCAAGCCACTCTTCCAAGATGAAGTGTTCTGGACAAAATCATAGCTTAAGATGATCTAACATCAAAAGCCAGACTTAGGGTTGAACTTGACTCTAGTTCCAGCCCCAGAATGACATCAGCCACGTAAGAGACCTCAAGTAAGAGCTGCCCAGCTGGGCCTCTTCAAATCCCAGGACTGGAAGAGAGACTAATAATAATAAATCATTGCTATTTTACCCACTGAGTTTGGGGGTGGCTTGTACCTCAGCAATAGATCATCTGCCCCATTAAAAAGCAAAATCCAAAACCTGTAGCTATAAATCCCCCACCTGCCATCTCTCAGACCCCAAGTCTGTGGCAGGTGAAGGCTCTCTGGAGGTGGTGAGTGAAATTTACAGGGACCTACTTACGGAGCACTGGAGTCGGAAAGGCTTGGTGGGCGTGGTGAAGCAGGCGCTGCGGATGGGGTCTGGGAACTGGCCGTCGTTCCACTGAGCCAGGAGCGCATCACGGTAAATGGCAACCCCCGCTGCTCTGAGTGCATCCTCCACTGCGCTTTCCACAGAGTAGTTGTTGATGCAGGTGATTGTGGAGGTGGGCGGGGGCTGCACCAGGTGGATGTAGGCGCCTCTCACACCAATGTTTAAGAGCGTCTCCACTGTGGTGTAAGTGTCAATTGTATTCCCATAGACAATGACATTCCCTAAAAAAGGAGGGAAATGCTAAGTTACACGGTTAAAAAAAAAAAAAAACAACCTACCCAAACCTTCCTAGTCAAATGCTAATAATACCGAATTGTTTCCGATAACCTTCCCTTTTTTTCAGCTGCAGGAAGCCTGCGGTGTTTCCTAGCAACGGTGACCAGGATAATTCAGTAAAGAATTGGCACAAAACATCCCACAAAGTAGTCAAGTACTTTTAACAAAGAAGTAGGACATTCATCTATGGTCCTGTAATTTGAAAGTTGAAGTTATGCTAAATGAAACCATCTGGAACAAAACCTTTTATCTTGGTTTTCCCCTACCCCCCTAGTCGCTACACTTGCTAAGGAAAAAATAATAATGAAGTTTGCAATATATGCAAGTTATTCTTAAGTGATGAAGAGGACACTGGTTAAAAAAAAAAAATCATGGACGAGTTGGGACAAACATTTTAATATTTAAGTGTTGAACTGGGTTGATTTCAAGGTAATTGTTCCTTTTTTTGAGAAGTAAAGACTAAAACATTCTGCTTTTCAATTTTAATTTTATGAAGATACAGATTCTGATTTTTAGATTTAATGGGTCAAGACCTAGCAACAGGGACTGCAAGTTGTTCTTTCAGTCGGTAAGAATGAAATCACAATACAGTGGAAAGAATTCCCCTGGGGAAGAGCATTTACACAGTAACCATCTAAGCTATTTATTTACATTTGTTAAAAATACTGCAGAAATAATTACATGGTATCCTAATAATTTCATCAGCTTTAAAATCAAACTAACAAATGAGTGAAGTCCAGTATATGCTATTTTTGACACTGAATTAGCATTTTTACCTTTTTACAAAGAAAGGAACTGCTGTAGACTCACTTTTCAGGCAACATGTAACAATTTTATGACAAAATGATAGATTCATTGAATCTCTCTTTTTTTTCTGTTCATGAAATGATATTAAGAGAAATTTTGCAAGGCAAAATAAATGGTAAGTGTATTTTATTCAATTTCATTGAATAAATTAAGCAAAAATCTATTTCCATCCCAAACTGAAAAAAGGTATAATGGCTGGTCTTATTTGCTTAGGGAAAAAAAAAAAGGAACTAGAACAGCTTTCAGATTGCTTCTCTGAGGGTAAGAGTATCTAGAAAGTTCTCCCATACTTCCTGTTGCTCAAATATGGAATGGCAAGAAGGCACTGAAGCCAGGGGGCGGGGTCCTTCCTGTCTTCACTAGGAGGCCTCATTTTGAGGCTAGGATTCCCTCTCTATTAGATGCCCTAATGCAACATTCCTTGTCTGAAAGAGCCAACATTTTGCATTTTCCTTGTCTGAAAGAGCCAACATTTTGCTTAAATGATTGAGGCTTCCACCTGTGAACCATGAATCCTAGCTGTCTGGCACAACAAAGAATCAGCCTGCCAGATAAGCCAAAGCTTGAACCTAAAACTGTCAAAGGTTTGGGGTCTTCTGTCCTTTTAAAATATGCATGTCGAAACAACATTCATTTTCAGGGAAACAAATTTAAGTGTTAGGGCCCCTCCACAAGTCAGGGCTGAATATTTTTCCAGTCTCTTTCATGTTAGCTTTTAGAAACCATCCTGTGAGATGGGCTTTCAGGGAAGCTGGGGCAATGCGATGCTGCTGGGTACCATCTAGCAGGGGTTGCCCACAGATTATAGGCAGCTGAAGAGGATGCGGCTCTTCACTTCCAAAGGTAATATATTTTATAAAATCTCTAATATTTAAATGAGATGTTTGCTGATAGATATTCTAATTGCAAAATAGATTTGCCTAAAGTTCATTTGGAACAAGATCCACCCCCCCCCCCATAACTTTGGTTATCATAATAGTTGCAATAATGCACCATAACAAATCACCCAAAACTCAGTGTAGGTCAGCTCATGCATCTGCGGGCTGGCTGATGTCAGCGGATCTGCTCCACATTGAGATTGAGATCAGACCTGCACCATGAGTCTTGCACTCTCGTTGGACAGGTAAACCTGAGGCATATTCTATTTATGGAGAAACGCAGGAGCACGGGAGAACAAGAGCAACTGCTCACTTTTCAAGCCCCTCCTTGCATCACTAATGTTCCATTGAGCAAAGCAATGTGTGTGGTCAAAGGATTGGGAAGGACACTCTGCCCATGGTAGTGGGGGAAGGGTGTGGATATTTGCTGAACAATAGTCCAAACCATCATTTACATTGGGGATAGTAAATAAATGCTTTTATGATGCTATCCAAAATTTTCACCTAAACATGTATTTTAAGAGACTACTTTTAGAATTTTCTTGTCGCTCTAGAACATTGTTTTACCAATTTGCTTCACTTTTTCTTAAGCAAATTATAAAATAAGGCTCTAAGAACTTTAAAAAAAAAAGAATGAAAACTCAGATGATTTGTTCCACAACCCAAAATATTCATATAAAAATGATTACAATACTGCAATATCATATAAAATAACAAAGAAATACAAAATACAGAGAAAATGAACAAATTAACCTGCACTTACCTTTGAAAACCTTCATGGCTGGTATGAGGGACACAAGAGAGAGGAGAGTTATTGTGCAGGACGACTTTCACTACCACTAACAGAATCACTGCTATCTACTGGCTCAATGGAGTCTTTTTCTGCATGGGGGCCATTGTATACACTCGCATGGATGTTGACAGTATTAATAAACTCTTGTCATAGAATATATTTAATGTAACTGGCAATAAGACAGCAGAGGAAAGGGTCTATATCTGCAGGCAGCCAGACCTAGAAAAAGCAAAGCATTCCTAAGCTTACTCTTGTATGGAAAAGCAAAGGACTGTCCATAGGTGCATCACATACCACTCATATTGCAAGACATTGCTCGTTTATCAAGTTAAAATTTATTAGAAATGTTTGCTTATTTTGTGGAACACTCACAGAACAAGTTTGCAATCCAAGGTTTTATTGTATTTTTTACTACAGAAATAAGAACATGTTACAGGTCAACTCACATCCTTCCACAAACATAAAAAGACCTGATGTGACAAGAACAGCTTTGCCAGTTCCATCTCTTGCCTTTTAAATGTCTGCACTATGATATTTCCATGATATTTGCACAGTTGAGTTCTTTTTACATTATTTCTCACTTTTACTTTGTAAAGAATTTTTAGAGTCTATTCATGTTTATTTCATGATTCCTGTATACCAGGCACAAAGCTAGGCACTTTTAGACACAGTCTATAATTACATTCATCATCATGAGTGACAAAATAGCATAACGTATAGCCACCATATTACCCCTGGAGCCTTGCACAGTATCTCGCCAACAACGGATGTGACAAAATGTTTCCTGATTGCACACATGGATGACTTTTTAAGGTTTATTATATTAATGATCATATGTTAATTGGCCCTTACTTTTGTGCCCTCTAACATATTTTTTGCAGAACAATCTTCCTGTGGCCAAGTTTCCTACTTAATATTTCCACTTGGTATTCACTATAAAGTTGGCACTACTTTATCCAACCACTGGTAAAATTGTACACCTGCGATAATGTATGAATGAAACATGTTTCCCTTCACAACTTTAGATCTGGTTATTAGGTTTCCAGTAAGGCTCACAAAACCCCACATAATCCTAAATGTAACCAAAATCATGTGTGCCTACAACACAATAGTATAAAATCACACTTTTTCCCTATTGGTAGGCACTTCAACCCAAGGAAACAAGACTGTTTTATAAGAAAGTTAACCCTTGTATAACTATCATGTTGTGACAGTTGAGTCAATTTTTAGCTGAATCAAAGAGGAAAGATGGGGGAAAAGGAAATAGAGAAAAAAGAGGGAGCAGAGAGACAGAAGAACAGAGAGAGCCTTGGTGATACAGATTTTCTTCAATTACTGGGCAAGTGACAATTAAGAGATTAAAAATAGGTGAAACAAAGTGGTTGCCAGGTGAGGGGAGAGGATGGATAAACTAAGCCATGAATAGTAGTAGTGAAAAGGGCTTTCCCTAAGGAAGGCATTGGGTCTGACAGCTTTATCCCAGCCAGAATATACAAGATGGGGTAAATGGGGTTCCGTTGGTGCAGAACACCCTGATGACTAAACAGAGGGGTGAGGCAGCCCCAGGTTACATGGTACCCGTGATATATATTGATGTAAGACACGCTTTTAGTGGCAGACAACTTCAATTAGCCAATTATCTACTTTTTTAAAAAACAGTTCTTTAAGTTTATGTATTTTGAGAGACAGAGAGAGAAAAAGCACAAAGGGGAGGAGCAGAGAGACAGGGAGAGAGAATCCCAAGCAGGATCTGCGCTGTCAACACAGGGCTTGACGCAGGGCTCGAACTCAGGAACTAAGAGATCATGACCTGAGCCGAAATCAAGAGCCAGACGCTTAACCCACTGAGCCACCCAGGATTTCCTAGTCAAAGATTTACATTAATCAATGTATTTTCACCACTTAGGCACTTTGTAACTCATGGAGTTACAAATATTTGCAAATATTTATAAGGAAATAACACATCACAGGGGCTTCCTTCACATAATTGGGATAGCTTATACATTCTTTCGATGTTTCAATGCATATATGATACAAATAGAGTGGGAAAGCTGGGGATTTCCCCTGGATGTCAATTTTATGCTAAAAAAAAAAAAACCTAGCCACCCTACAGCTCAGTTAANAGGTGCTCCAGTCCCTCTTGAACCACCTCGCTCTTTTGGGCGTGTCAACTCCCAGTACCGGGGGCGCAGCCGAAGTTGGTTGCACTCTTCAACCCAGGCCAGTTCCAATCTCCAAATCCCAGTCCGCGCGCCCCGCTGAAGTTGCCTTATACACAGCGTCCCAGGCAACCCCCTCGGGCGATTCCAGGCTCCCTGCCGAGCTCTGGGGGCGGAGTCAGAATCGCTGCTTCCTTCTCTGGGTCAGGCTGGCGCGCATGGGCGGGGGCTTGCCTGCCGGGTGCGCTGAGCCCGATTCCGCTGGAGTGAGGAAAACCGGGTCCCTCTATGGCTCGTCACCCGAAACACGAACTCACAGGCTAATAATCCAGTTTTTAGTTCTCTGCCTTCCCTCTGGAGTCCCAGCCAGCCAGGAGCGCGGACGCCCGGTGTCCGCGCGGCTCTTTCAGGGTCCCCAGCCGCCCGGGAGCTACAATGGCGGCAGGCGCGCCACCACTCTGAAGTCCTGCCTCAAGGAACCAGCACAAAGAAGCAGTTTGTGTGCTCAGCTCCCCCCAGGACCAGTTGGCGTGAGGGGACCTGGTGTGCAGGTATTGGCAAGTACGGTCTTTCTATGCACCGAGGGGAGGTTTTTCTCCCCCGAGCGGAGGTTTTTCTGTTTCGGACTCTCTCCTTTTCCCCTCTCACTCCCCGTAGAGGGTAGAGGGGGATCGTCTCCCACCCTGGAGTCTCCGATCCCGGCCCGATTTTATCTTCCCCGGTTCGCACTCACGTTAGAAGGCTCTCTCAGTGGATTCTGCGTCCTTTGTCTCCCAATCTCTCAGGTTTTGTAAGGTTTCCAATGGCTTCAGATCTTTTCTGTGTGATGTATGGGCGCGAGTGCAAGTACGGAGCTCCTTACTTCTCCGCCATCTTGCCCCCTCTCCCAGGTAATGACACTTTAACATTTCAACTATCATAATGCACCCAGATTTATGAGATTCTTTGATTTATCTTAATCAGAGGGGAAAAGATGCCAGTGTTCATCATTTTGAAACTATTATTTATCTCCTCTAGAAGCTAGACATTTTACTAATAGTTTAAAGGAACATGGCTTTAGAGAAATGAAATCCCTGATAAGTTAAAAAAAATGAAATATGATCTTAATTTTTTTAGACACAGATTTGCCCTAAGAGTAATGGAACAGGCTTTTTAAACAATTTTTTTCAATAGATGCTAAAAAAAGTATTTTATTCCTTTGAGCTGAGTGCTTTAATTTTAATCACCTAGAAGGTATGCATTTCATTGTCATGCTCAACATTCTACAGATGAAGATTCTCCAGAAAACCATCTTTTGAAATGAAGACAAGGAAGGGGTTTCCTGGCTTGGCCATGAAATCACATCTCAATGTACGCATACAGTCTGTATTAGAAATTAATTCAAGATTTATGCACACAGATATTAATTTGAATTTTTCTTCTTAGTTATTATGCTTAAGGCCAGAGAAAGCAAAAACTATATGCTACATTTTATAATTTTTGTATTTTAATTAGGTCTATGTATATTTACATATTCCATTGTATTTTAATGAAGAATTATATTTCCTTTTTCCACTTCAAAGGAGACATAGTGTGATTACGTATGACCTCGACATCCTCAGAACAGCCCCAACAGATTGTATGTTCTCCAGAAAACTGAGGACAAAGGGGTTAAGGATCCAGCTCCAGGTAACAGCACTAATTGATTTTGCAGAACTCAGACCTCCTGAGTCTGGTTTCGGAGCCCGTATACCACTACACTATATTTGCAGACGGATATGTAATAAATTCCTAAGGAAAAAAACTCTAATTGGCATTTAATCTGTGTAATGAACTTTAGCAAATAACTAGATAATTAAAGAATTTAAAATAGGTATCATAGAATATTAGTAAACTATGAAATAAACATTCACTTAAAAACCGTATCATGTCCATGAATAGATCAGAGAATGCTCTTTTTATTTTTTATAAGTCAAAGCCTAAGATTTCCATGACCCAAGCCTGACCTGTCTCATTTTGTTCCTGCCAAATTAAAAGGGAAGACTATATTAGATATAACATAACAAAGGCTTTGCTCGGTGATTCATGCAGTGGAATTTTAATGTTATACTTTTCCTAACAAACATGTTTTTAATAAGGCAGTAAACTGTATTTAGCTAAAGATGAAAATAATTGATCCATTTTGGGCCATTAAGGCTGTTCTATTTATTTATTTATTTATTGTTACTTTGCTTTCATCTTACTTTTCATTTTCATGGAAAGTACAGAGGTAATAGCAGATGAATTTCAATTAGTTTCAATTAATGCCATAAACCATTATAATGTATTAGGTTGCCGGGTTCTATCTGAAACCCAGGCAGAACCCTCCATGTTTTGTTTGACTTTGAAAGCAGCATTTGAGCCGGTGATGTCAGCTATTCTCGGTGATACTGAAGCAGTTCTAAGAGTTTAGGATAATTTACATCTATAAACCTATCCAACTCTAGAGCCCAGAAAATAATTTCTTCATTCTGGGCTAATTCCATCACAGAACAATCATTTCTCCCTTGGCAGCAGAGGCAGGCAGGATGAAACAGAGAATGAGGGTGGGGCGGGGGGACAGTGGTGATGCTTTGGGGCTGTATCTGTATGGTTTCAAAGGGCAGAAATTCCAGAACTGACCTCCTCCCGGTGACCATCCATTGCTTCTGCTACCCAGCATCCACCGTCCTGCTAGAACAATTCCCCCACCATCCTCAACAAACAAGCCCTCCCCCTCAAGTGCCTGTACTTCCGCCAAGTTGGGCCTCGCATGTCCCAAGATTCCATGTGTGATTTCCAGATAGACATGTGATCCAATCATAGCCATGGAGACATAGGAGATTTTTTTCTCAGACTTTTGTAGGAAGAGCCCTGTCCTCAGCTCTCTCTTGCTAACCCCACTCTGAACTACCGAGAAAGGAGGAAATTAGCACTGACTATTACGAAAAAAGATAACTATCATGAAAGATGTCCACATTCTTCCAGCTGTCATCACAGTGACATGAAGAGGAAGAAGGGCTGGCAGGTGGAGAGATAGCAATAGGTACAGAAACGCAGCCCTGCTCGTTTTTCATGAAGTGCCAGGCTTCTACTTCCTAGCTTCACATATCAACATCCCATAACTCTCTTTGGTCGAAGCCAGAAGTGGCTGCACCAGCCCTTGCCTGCACTCACAGCCCTCCAGAGGGCTATCCAGTCTTCTCCAACCCGTTCCTTCTGGATCGCTTTCTCTCTACTAGATGGGCGCCACAGACGGGAGGTTCACCTTCCTGAAGGGCTGTTTGGTGCACTGGTTATCCCCTTTCACTAGTTCCCCAACCCCTAAAAATTCACCAGTTAAACCTGGACATGGCTGGGTCCTCCACCTGCCACTCCACCTTCATTTCCCCCTGCTGCCCTTCAAGGGTCTTCCCAGTACAATTCAAGCTCTCCCAACATGTCTGTTTACTTCTCCTGCTCTTTTCTAAGGCTGAGCTCAATCCTCCTTCTCCAAACTTCAGTTTCCAGGGCTCTCATTAAGGACATAGTGCCTCTCTGCAAATGGACCAGCCCCTGGTGTAAATGAATCCCCATTAAAAATTTTTTTTTAGTTTATCTATTTACCTATTTTTAAGAGAGAGAGAGAGAGAGAGCAGGGGAGGGGCAGAGAGAGAGGTAGAGAGAGAATCCCAAGCAGGCTCTGTACTGTGAGCTCAGAGCCCAATGCAGGGTTTGAACTCATGAACCATGAGATCATGACCTGAGGCAAAACCGAGAGTCGAATGCTTAACTGACTGAGCTACCCAGGCGTCCCTGATCCCTATTTTTTGTGTAGAATGTGTCCTAGACTGTGGTATTGCCAGGGGCTGAGACTACACCCTACAGAACCTTCTGTGAATAGCAACAATCTCATCGCACATAGCAGTAGTAACAGTAATGCTAACAGCAGCCTGTATTACTGAACTCTCACTGTGTATGAGACACTGTCCTGAGTTGGACATGTAATATTATCTTATTTATCTCATTTAATTCTCACAGCAACCCATGTGAGGAAGATATTATCTAGAATGGTACTAATTAAATTCAAGCCTGAATAGGACTCTAATTGTGGAAAAGCTACAAAGAGAAAGCTTCCTTCAGGCAGGAGGTTAACATTTTTCTTTTTAACTTTTCTTTCACGAAAAGTCATTGGAAAAGGAGCACCACAGAGTTGAATTAATCTGGCTGGGCTGGGTTTTTCAGATGTCTTCCAGAGCCTGGGCCCAGCACCTGAGTGTTAAGAGCACCTACTCAAAGATGCCCTAGGAGTGTCATTAGCATGAGACCTGGAAAAATATCCTATGTTTAAGACAATACATGAATTTCTACATACTTCTCATCTTGGCAGTTCAATGGACAAAAGCAGGCACTCAAAGGGGTTGTATGCAGTGGCTGATGGGAGACATTCTTATATCTTGCAAAAGCATTTATTTCCCTTTAAGTGGGCAGCAGAGTAGCACCATCCCTGACAACCAGTCAAGTCATCAGAATAGCACAGATGCTCTTCCCCCATCTGGCAGCAAAGAGCACTGAAAAAAATTCCATCTGAAGGAGAGCATAGTGCTTGTCGTTTTGGGGATTTCTAAATTCTCTGCTACAAACAGTCAACTTCAAGAACTTGCACTGTCACTTCCAAAGGCCCTTTCTTTGGCTAAAATGCTCCTTACTCCTAACATTCAAATAGGCAGCTGTTTGAAGTTAAAACACTGCATTGTAACAGGATCAGCCATAGTCCTAAAATAAAACCCACTGAATATTTTGTACTGAGCCATGGACTCTTGTGCTTTCAGGGAGTATAAGTTACAATCTGAGGTCTAGACTTGGCAAAATGGTAATGATCTGTCATCAATTCTATGCATAAAGCAGGTTCTGCAAACTGTGGCTCATCACCTATTTTTATAAATAAAGTTTTATTGAAACACAGCTTTGCTTATTTATTTATTTATTGTCCTTATTGCTGCAATGGCAGAACCAGGTGGATGGGACAGAGACCATATGGCCTATAAAGTCCAACGTATTTACTATCTGGACATTAACAGCAAAAGTTTGCTGATCCCCAAATTAAGAATTCCTTAAGTCTATGTAGGTCATAGGGTAGTGATTAAAAAAATGACTAACATGTTAAAACAGGTTTAAATACATACAGATGCAAAATGTAAAATAATACCAAGTTCTGAGGCAAATATGAAAATACTTGGACATGTTTTAAATCTAGGTCCCTGGTGTATATCTATATATTCCACCTCTGTCCAAAGGTTCCACACCCACTTGGTTTTATGGGTTCCCTCGGCCCAATTTTTAGGTTACATGACGTATTTCAGACCCCAGAAAAATACAGAAAGCTTCCAAAAAACACTTGGTGAGACTAGCATACCCTTAATTCCCCAAACTAGACAAGTAAAGCTTATAAGAGAAAAAATTGCAGGCCAATCTCACTTATGAATTTAGATCAAATAACCTATTAAAAATTAGCAAATGGAAACCAGCATTGTATTGAATGTCACTTGATACCTATTTTTTTAATTTTTAATGGACTAAATGTAGTAACAATGAAAAGTTAATTAATGCCTAAATTTTCCACCAATTACATTAATAATATAAATATAAACATAAATTGTATTTAAATAAGTATACTAAATAAATTATTATATTTAATTTTACATCTGACCCCCATACTATAGGCACTTCATGTTTTTTGACATCCCTGGACTGGGATATCATGGATATCTGGATTAGATGCATGGAAGATCTGGATTAGAATCCCAGCATGCCACGTAACCCAACCGAGTCACTGTTTTAGGTTAAAACAGAGGGGCTGCCCTTCGTCATATCCCAAACTTGACTCCCAGGTCTCCATTAAGACAAGTAGGTAGGCAGGCCCTGTTCCGATTGTCTTACTAGTCAAACAATTTCAATTTAATCCAAGCAATACTGGAGAAAACACTTTTGAGTGGCAGATGTATTTGCTCAAATGTTTTACTCTCTCGTTTTGATTCAGAATGTGGCATGCAACTTGAATATGTGCATTGTAGGAAGGACCAAGAAAGAGAACAATGGATCGGGAAGGGAAGAAAAGAGCCCTTCCAATGCACACCTTTCTTTTTCTTCCTAGGTCTTTTCGGCTTCACAAAAGGAGACATATTTTCCATATAATTGCTAAACATGTTTGCTTATTAAATTATTCTTTAATTAGTTAATGATTTTAGCCATGCTTTGCTCTTCGGATATTCATTTTGTGTAATAAAATAATTATAGATAATTAAACTATCTCAAGCCTTTTTCTTTCCCCCCGCAAACATGCTGGGTATCCAAAAATGACAACAAGTTGTAAATTAATCTGGAAAACAAAGCATGACAGATGAATGATTTGGTTGGAATTAATTAGGCACTAATTATATACTGGAACTAGATGAAGGATGAGACTCATTATAAAAATAAAAAGCAATTTTGAAAAAATGCACAGTTACCCACATACTTACCTTCTGTGACGATAGATTTGTTCCTTATCCAACTCAGGGCCTTCCAGCAATCTTCTTCATCGTTAAGAGTGAAATGATTGCCAGGAACTTGATCAGTGTATCGTTGTTTCCCACTGCTCGGAATCTCTCTGTTTGTCGGGTGTTGACTAATATCGGCCCCTGTAGGGCATGGGACCTGAGGTACGTTACAGAGAAATGCTTATTTCACTGGTAGTAAGGGCAGCACTGACACAGCAATAAATAAATTAATGTAATTTAATACACATGGAAATGTCCAGTATAAGGTGTGCCTCTTTTGGTCCCCCAAACAATCAGGTTTTAATTGAAAAAATAAAAATAAAACAAAACAGGTGGAATGACCGCTTAGAGACAATTCTCAGAAGAGGTTGTACTGGTTCTCTGAGGTCACATAACAAATAATTCCATGCATTCTGTAGGTGGGTGGTTCGAGCAAGGCAAGGCGGGGACCGTTTGTCTCTGTCCTATAATGTCGGAGGCCTCAGCTGGGAAGACTTGTAGGCTGCAGGTGACTTGATGGCTGGAGGCTGGATTCATCTGGAGATAAACCATCTCACTCCCCCCGCCCCGCCCATGAAAACATGGCAGGTATTTAAAAAATGACAGCAAGTTGTCATTATATGTCCAACAATCAATGCTGGCTGTGATTGGGATCTTGGCTGGGGTGTTGGCCAAAACATTACATGCAGCCTCGCCATGTGTCTTGGGCTTCCTCACAACACAGCATCCAGGTTCCGAGGACATGTGTCCTGAGAGAACCAGTATAGAAAGCTCCACGTTCTTTTCCAACTTAGTCTTAGAAATTGAGCAGTGTCTCTTCCACCATGTTCTATTCATGGGGGTCATCATAAAAGCCTGGCCAGGATCAGGGGGAGGGAATCCAGGATCCATCTCTTCATGTGGCATGGCCAAGGAAGAGCACAGAACATGGAATGGGATTTGATATAGCCATTTTTGGCAAAAACAATTTGCACAGTAGCAATTATATCAGGGGTTGAAATCCAAGTGCATAGAGGGCTTAGGCAAAAAACAAAATGAGGGAAGTAGACTACTATATAATTATGAAAATTATAGAATTATTCTTCACTTTGTCAGAGAAATACTTTCTTTCCCTCTACCTTCATCTCTTTCCTTTCCTCCCTTTCTCTATTTCTCTCTCTCTCCCTCCTTTCCTCTCCTTCTCTCTGTCTCTGTCTGAACATAGAACCCTCTCAGTATAACTTCTATTCTCTCACTTTTGACACAGACGTGAGTGGAAGCAGACACTTTCCTCTAGTATAGGGAAAGCAACAGTAAGAACATAATAAAAGATGACGCTTGTCTTCAGTGTCAAAGATACTGTGGCAAATTTGAAGGCCTATGCCCTGGCCAGAGTTTGGCCACAACTCAGTTCCAACCAGTTGGTGCCAGAGTAGAGTAAGGGTTCAGTGTGGCCAGATCGAATTCCTCATGAAATGCCAGATACTTTTTTTTTTTAAATATATGGACTTTTGAGTTTTCATTATTTTGGTACGAATTACAATCAAATTCCCTTGTGAAAGCCAAGTACAATAGCCCACCGGACCAGCATTTCACCCCTCTGGTTTTTATTTGGCAACCAGGTGAGATTAAGTGGAAGATAATGAGGTTGGTACCAGTAGCAAGGTTTAAAGGCAACAGAAGGTCTCCGATAGAAGACCTGTACCAGCTCCCTTGAATATTTGTGATGTAAGGCTCATGGGCTGTGAGCCAGGGATTGTTCTACAGTGATGATGGGCAAAAAGTTCACCTGCAGTAGTGACTAATGTGGGTGCAGACGAAGTTCTTCCACCTTTGACAAGTGCAGAAAATGCCTTTTATATGGAGTAGAGGTAAATACTGGCTAGTGCTCGAATAAATGTAGCTTCACTAAACCTCAGATAACATTTAGGAAGCTTTTTGGTTTCCTTGTACATTACTGTGATGCATTTAATTGATTCTGAAACTGGATTAAATAACTTAAAAAACAATTTTTTTAGTATTTATTTTTTGGGGAGAGTGCAGGGAGCAAAGAGGCAGAGAGAGGGGGACAGAGGATCTGAAGAGGGCTCTGTGCTGACAGGCCGACATCAGCGAGCCCAATGTGGGGTTCAAACTCACGAGCAGGCTCTTGGCTCGTGACCTGAGCCAAAGTCAGATGCTCAACTGACTGAGCCACCCAAATGTCCCAAAAAACAATCAATTTTAAAAGCTGGATTTCCTTTCTCTATAAAGAGCCTGCAATAAAATTATATTTAGTAAAAAAGAACAATTCAGGAAGTAGTGGTCATTTAGTGCAACTACAATTGTGGAGGTAAAATTTTCTTATTAGCAATATAGTTTGCTTAGCAAAATCACACCAAATTTTGGCATTTTTATATTCATAGGTAGTATAAAGCAGTCCACAGAGGGCTCTGGTAAATGATTTAAAGTGTACAATATTGAATGCTGTGCTCTGGAGGTTCGAAACCTCACCAGAACTTCAATCAGCACTGTAGTATAAAAGAAAGTGAAAGTTAGGTAACAGTACACCCATTTTAGTGCCCCATGCTTTAATGAATAGGAGAAAGTCCTTGGCACAAAGTGGCAAGACTAAAGAACAAATTGAGGGCTATTCAATTTATAAAGCTTTCAATGAGTTATCACCCTAAATAGCAAGTGCTTAGATGAAAAAAACAAGGAAGGGGGAAGAGGGAAGAGCAAAGTCCAAAATGAAAATCAGATTACCTACCTTGATCCTAAAATGTAATGGCATTCTGATAGCCCATATAATTCTTGTGTGCACTTAAATGCGTGGGATCATTTTTGCACAAGATCAGAAAAATTAAGTGAAATTAAAGGGATAATGTGTTTTTTTGTATTCACACAATGGCATTTTCACAAAGTAGGCAAAACTGAAGCTAGGACTTTAAATCCCAAGGGTGGGATTGTCCACATAGACTTTAGCAGAGCTTGATAAATGAAAAAAAAAAAAGATCTATGGGGGGGGGGGAAGTCCTACTATGTCATCAAAGTAAGGGAGAGAGTCAATTTTAATAGGAGAGCATTAAACCCATACAAACTGGAATGTTCTGCCATTAACTAAACTGCGACTAGTGATTGGAGAGTATAGACGACTTTTCGGCCATTCTGTCAATTGAACAGCCCAGCATCGCTGACTGCTAGGAGCCCCTGGGCCACCCCATTCCCCTTAGCAAGTTAATAACTTATGGTGGCGGGGCTGCTTAGTGGCCCCCTCAATATCCTGTCTCTCTTTCATTCTTAGTAACAGACTCCTGGGAAATATAACCCAGCTGAAAAACTACATTTCTTAACTCGTGACTTAAGAGGTTGGTCAAGAGATTTATAAGTAGAAGTCCTTGGATGGGGCAATGGGAAAAGTCCTTTTGCTCCAGTCCTTTATCCTTTCTGCTTCTTGCAAATGGAAGGGCTGGAGCCACAGCAGCTACCTCAAGATGCTGAGAGTAGAAGCCACATACTAAAAATGGAAGAACAAAAGATAGAAGGGTCTGGGTTCCTGAGGATATCAGGGAGCCACTTACCAGACCCAAGTTGCTTTTCTCCAGATAGTTTTAATGAGAGAAAGAAATAAACTTCTTTCTCAATTGTTTATTTAACTCTAACTCTAAACATTAAGTTCTAGAATTTCTGTGTTGTAAGGACTTTTAAAAGCCACCAAGTATAATTCCCGGATCACATGTGTGGTGGGAGGAGGGGGGGTGAAGGGAGCGGAGAGGGAGAGAAAAGAGACAGAGAAAGAAGGACGGAGGAGAGAGATAGGGCAATGGTTAAGAACTCACAGTCTGGAACCTGGGTTTAAATCCCAGCATGTAACTTTGTTGTTGTCTGACCCTAGACAAATCACTTCAACCTCATTGCACCTTGGCTCCCTCATTCATGAAATGGGGATGAAAGCAGCATGAACCTTGAAGATTTCCTGCAAGGACTACAGCAGTTAACACACACAGCAGTCCCTCGACTTCCGTCAGGTGTTCCTACCGCCTTATGAGGGCCCCACCGGGGGCATGCTCATGACTCCTGGGCCAGACATCCCCTCTTGGAGGAGACCCTGACTCTTAGGAAGTAGTTTTGTAGGATGAATAAGCACTGTATTCTCATCACTTCTGGTGATCTGTCTTCAATCAGCTTCCTGGGGACATGACATACAAGTCTGATCTGTTTTCTGCATGACACCCTTTGAGTATTTGAGGACAGTCATCCTCAGTCTTCACCTCTGTGGCTCAACATCTGGGGTGACTTCAAAGTCTCTGAATGTGCTTCAGCTTGTTTTTTCCTTTCTTAAACGTGACTCCAAGAAGCAAATACTCCAGGGGCACCTCTGTTTTTGTGACATATTCTTTGACATGATCATGTTTGGCACTTAACAAGCTCATCACCTCTGTATTGTTGTCATGAATTGTGCCCTTTGTCGACATTAATGCTTTTCTTTCTCCAATTAATTCTGCTTTGTTGGGTACTAATATTGCTGCTGCTTCTGATAGCTGTTGAATTTGCATGGCACCTTTTGCTGGTGCACTTTTAACATTTCATTTTGAAACTTTGGACATCATTTTGTTTTGATAGTTCTTTGTATTTTGAATTTGGTGCAAACACGGAGTCTTGCTCTCAAAACAGTGCAGGTTAAAACCATGGCATTCACTGTTGCGACTGTTGCTTTTCCCAATGTCATTCTGGTTTATCCTTGTTTAAAGCACTGTGGCGGTTTCCTTTGTTTCCTTCCCTGTGGTTACAAGAATGATGTTTTCTCCTGTCTTATCTTCTATCCCATGGCTAATTTACTCATGCTGTTCAAAAGTATTCATTACATTATTCCTTCTATATGTAAGAGTCAAGAACAAAATATTACCTTTGGGTTTCCCCATTTAAGATAATTCCTATTTCTCCCTGGCCACCTCTCCTTATTTTTGAACAACTTGGTCTTGATTAGATTTAGATGAAGATTCATTATTACCTGATTTACAAGCATTTCAATTGTTAGGTGCTTGTCCCTTAACTTTTTAAACTATCATAAAGTCCTTTCTGCCTCAGTTATTCAGAATATACATTAAAGAACATGGAAGATCATTCTTCTGAGGCCTTACACACCAAACAAACAAACAAACAAACAAACAAAAACAGCTGTCTTTTTGCTGTCTTCAAATAGGAGAGACATAGGTGAAAATATACTTATTGAATTGTCACATTTTCCTCAAAATTCTGTGTGGCTAGTTTCATGTTTTATCCTGGAAAGGAGATTTTGGGTGCTTGTCTTATTTTTGTTCTTGGGGTGGGGTGGTAATGTTATTTTTCTCTTGAAATATGTTTTCCCTATCATTCTCGAAAAACCAAAATTTCATCAGACTATAACTAGCTGAGTATACTTTTCTTTGACTTTTCCTAGAATGGGCTTAACTGGACAATATGGTATTTAGGTAAGAAAAATTCTCTTCTAGCATGTTTTTATTGTCCCTATTCCATTTGTTGGGGCCTCTTCTTTGGGAAAACCAATGATCTATATGTTACCTCCATGTTGATCACACCTTCTTGTGTCTTGTGCCAAATGTATCCTTTGCCCTTTGCCTTCTGCCCTCCAGGGGAGCTTTGTCCTTTGTCTTCAGCATCAAACATTGTTTAGTGGCAGTTCTGTCTCCTGATAGGGATTGAATTTCAATCCTTTCTTACCCATCTTCCTTTTCATCTAATTCTGTAGCCTTCTCAGCTCAGCTTTCACTCTTCTGATGGCTTCAGCTTCCATTTCAGAGCCTGGCTGATCAAACTGTACTGAAGATGATGAATAGTTTTCTGCAATGTGTGTGTGCTTGCATGCGTTTGTGTACATGTGCCTGTGTGACTCCTGGATTTTGGAATATTGTCAAGAGTATGTTCTTTCTCTGATTTTTCCCGATGTTGTTCCCTTTCCCTTACTCCTTGTTATCCATTTGTTTCAGGTGCCTTTTGCTAAGCAACTAACTCATACCAAAATCTATTGGTTCAAACAACCACTATTTTATTACTTTTCCTGATTTCATGGGCCAGAAATTTGGGTAGAGTTTGGCTGGGCAATTCCTTTATTGTATGTGTTAGCAACAGAAGTCACTTGGTGATAGTTAGCTGGTGGAGCATCCAAGACAGCTTCACTCATGTGTGTGGTGCTTTGTCAGAGATGGCTGGAAGGCTGGGTTCACCTGAAACTTTCAACTGGAGAACTCAGGTGTGCCATGTCCAACATGATGATCACAGGATAGGTGGCTCCAAGAGCCACTGTTCTCACAAACAAGGAGACACTGCCTGGCCCCTGACCCAGCCCCAGAAGTCACACCACATCACTTCCTTTGTATTCTAACTGTCAAGACAGTCACAAGTCTGCCCAGATTCAAGTCAAGGAAATGTAGACCCCATCTCTCAGCATCAGCATGTTATTTTCCCTTTTGATCATCCCTAAGCACACTAATGTCTCTTCATAACTGTTGCTCTACAACATTGGGGAGGTCTTAAGTCTGGAGAGGCAAAGTGGTGTATATAGCTCTTTTCACTGTTTGTAGCTGTTTGAAGCAGCTGTTTGTAGTTTATAGCAGGCTCTCACCTGTGGCTGCATTGTTCTAGATGCCACACTCTTGTTTACCCCCATCAAGGGCGTAAATAGCCTCCTTAGAGACCATATCATATTGCTGACCCACATCAAGCTCGATATAACTAATGTCCCCACCTGCTGGCTTCTAGTGAGCATGACCCTTTTAAGAGTCCCTGCAAGTGGACACATTTTTACTCTTTGTTGAGAAGACCCAAAGCCAGGCATGGGGAGTCATCTCTGTTTCTCCATGTGCCATGGAGAGCTTCCCAGGACCTCAGTTGTAAGCTATCCCAGAGCTTGTCCATGAGCCCACCAACAAAAACAACCCAATCTATAGATAGGGTGGGGAAGAGAGTTAGTTAGAGGGTATCAAATATATCAAAGCTTTGTCTTCCAAAATGGCAAGGTCAGAGATAATGTCAGCAGTTGACAGATTAATGATAAAACTTCTATAAACACATTATTTGGAATTCTGGGGGTAACCACAGAGGAACTGACAACAGAAATGCCTCAAAGTGGTTGCCCCTAGAGAGGGGACTTGGAAGGGGAAACCAGCCTGCCTCACGTGCAGTCCAGAAGCACAATTTAATCTCTTACCCTGTGCATGGATTTTATGATTTAAAAAAACTGAGAAGTATTTGGATATCAAAAATATTGCATAATATTTGATAATGACACATGCCACTTAAAGTTCTATTTAGTGGTTAAAGTTTGTAATGATATTTTATAACAGGCTGTCTTCCTGCTTTGGATATAAGCTTTATTTTCATCATTTAAATTTATTTCTAAATCACAAAATTGGGACAAAACCATGAGAGAGTTGAAGAGAAGGAAATAGGAAAATAAATAAAAACTGGAAGCCCTCTCCAGTGAATTCAGCAGCCTTTTTGGTATCACTCTATGTACCTTTAATTTTTATGTCCTTCTGTAAAAATTAAATTGGAACTCCCTTTATCGCTTCTTCATTTCATTTTTCCCATTGTAAAAAGGGCAAGAGCTTAACGTGCCACAGACTAAAGCTGCAGGGGCAGCTGGACACACATGGGCAGATGCCCGAGTCTCCGGACAGCTGGCCGGGTCTTCCACTCACATTTTCCAAAGTCCACGGTTCCAGGCAGCAGCTGGAACTCAGTGGGGCAGGTGAGGGGGGAGGGCTAGCTTGAGGGGTTCATGATGTTTTCTTCTGGTTTAATGTTTAGAAAGAGGAATGCTTAAATATCAAAATAAAGTATTCTTTCAATGCTTTAGCCTGAAAAAAAAATTTCTACACTGTGAGAATTGGATGTCTTTAGTAGCAGCAGTAGTAGTGGTGGGAGGAGAAGAAGGAGGAAGAGGAGGAGGAGGAGGAGAATGAAAGCAATTACTCAGAGGATGATACATATTCAGTATGGCCTGCTCACTAGCAGCACCAGCGTCACCCTGAAGCTTGTTAAAACTGCAGTATATCAGCGGCCTCCATCCCCTGCTCAGAATCTACATTTACTGAGATGCAGAGGGGCTGTGTGTGCACATTACGGTTTAAGAAGTGTCACTCTAAGGTACAGATTAGAGATTCTAGGTCAAGGGGGCGCCTGGGTGGCTCAGTCGGTTAAGCGTCCGACTTAGGCTCAGGTCATGATCTCACGTTCATGGGTTTGAGCCCTGCGTCGGGCTCTGTGCTGACAGCTAGCTCAGAGCCTGGAGCTTGTTTCAGGTTCTGTGTCTCCCTCTCTCTCTGACCCTCCCCTGCTCACACTCTCTCTCTCCCTTTCTCAGAAATACATAAAGCATTAAAAAAAAAAAAAGAAAGAAAGAAAGAAAGAAAACTCAAGTCCTGGTTCTCACCTTAGTTCAGAATCATCTGGAAGCTTGAAAAAAAATGCTGGTCACTGGGCTCCACCCCAGAATAATTAAAGCACAGCTTCTGGGGGTGGGTATGGGTATATTTCAAGTGTCCCAGGTGACATCAATGTGTAGCCAAGGCTCAGAACATTAAGTGATGCTGTGAGTTGCTCAGCTGTGTATCCCCCACCACGTGCTGCCTCTTCCTGGCTGGGCTCTATAAAGAAAACCTGCACATACTTCCCCTTGTCAAATCCACAATCATTCACAAAATGTACTAAGACAGTACCAGATAAAACATGGCAGTGCCTGGGGTGGGGGTGAATTATTCCATACTTGTCAGAAACAAACCCACCATGGGAAAGCTTATCCAGTTTCCTGGGAGAAAATGTAATTAAAAGACCCCATCTGTGAGGGCACCTGGGTGGCTCAGTTGGTTTAGTGTCCAACTTTGGCTCAGATCATGATCATGTGGTTTTGTGAGTTCAAGCCCGGTGCCAGACTCGCTGCTGTCAACGCAGAGCCCACTTCGGATCCTCTGTCCCCTTCTGTCTGCTCCTCCCCTCCTTGTGCTCCATCAAAAATATTTTTAAAAAACATTTTTAAAAAAAGACCCCATCTTTGAGTTACAAAGTAAATTGCTTTTGATTAAAGAAATGCCCTAGTTTTGTGAACTACATGAAATGCTAATATGTGTTGCAAAGTGAGAATATTAAAATTTGCTTCCCTAAGACATTGAACAGCTTCAGTTGTACCCAGCAATGCTTTCCTCAAATGTGGTTTGAGAATTTAATCCAAATGGAAAGCACGGTCACTGGGTAATCAATCAATCAGTCACATTTCCTAGTTTTATAACTGAGAGACAAAATAAAATAAGGGTTGACAGAAGGTGCGCATGTTTCAAATACTTTTGCATGAGCCCATCACCACCGCCAAATGTTAGCCTCTTGAGGCATAAATTAATTTACCACAAATGCATGCCGGGTTGTGTCTGGATTCTGCTCTGGTGAGCAGTAAGTGTTAGACTTTTGGACAACAGCTTAAAGAATGACATTTCTCCTACTTGCTGTGATTTTTACCCTTGAGCAGAATGTTTTTCTTGGAATGGATTTTCAGGAGGGGTTTCGGACATAATTCTGGTCATGTGTGCAGGCCTTGCGGGCACTTTTATGAATAGAGTGGCAGCTGTCCTGGTAGGAAGTCGCGCTCTTAACCACTAGAACGTGTGCCCCAGTAACCACATTAACCATCCATCGGGAGGATCTCCGTGTGTGGCCTCACCTGGTACTGCTGTCCGGTGCAGAGGATGAGGTGGTCGTAGAGCACGATTTCCTCTTTGGAAACCACCACGTGCTTGGCTGCTCGGTCTATGGCAGTCATTCTACCAACCACCACATTGACCCAGGAACACAGCGACATCAATGCATAATCCTTATCATTAAAACAGTGGCTGCAAAGAGAGGCTCTGTCAGTGACATTTGAGCAGCTGACAGTGGGCATTAATTAGACATCTGGTAAGCTGGTTCAAGTCCCCTCGTGGGCCAAGTCTGTGCTCTTGCTCTGAGTTTACCAGGACCGCGGCTAGATACTGAGAAGTTTTTCGTTATGAGACAGTCACAAACTGACATCTTCCCATTAAACCTATATTGGTCCACCTGGCACAGGCCAGTCTACAACAGGGAGCGTGAGTGTACGTGTGTGTGTGTCTCTGTGAAATCATTAGCTTATACTCTTTCTTCTGCTTCTATTTCATGGTGGGTGTAATCTTACTTTAACGGTTGAGTCATCATATTGACCACAGACTCAAAGGGAAAGAGGAAGAAGAAAGTGACATTGCGGAGGATTCCCAAAGGCAGAGGTCAAGTTCCTGAATATTGAGAACCCTTCATATTTGCTAATGTTTACAGTAAATGACTCATTCTTAGAATTAGTGTATGGATTCATGCCAAAATGACTACACATTTTATTTAGAGAAGATGTCAATTAGGGAATTATGTTTGCAGCGAGTGCAGTCCCTGGAGACTTTTGGGATTCACTCTGTAGGGCAAAGGTGATTTATGGGCAACTTATAGTTCTGCAAACAGCAGGTCTAAGGTGGACAGGTTTTCTTTCCCAGATTCCACTTGAGTTTGAACACTCTAGTGTGAGAAAAGTGGAGTTTTGGTGGCTTTGGGTTTATTTAAAGAGTTCTATGAGGATGGTTTCCAGAATTTTCTGAAAGCTCTGACCTCATGTACATGAGGATCCTGTTCTGAAGACCCAGAGTGCAGGATGGTAGAACAGTAGGTGTTTCATTTAAATCAAGGCTTTGCTGTGCAATGGTGTGTGTCCCAGGGCGACTGGACCCTGGGGACTCTGTATGACTCTTCAATATTTCAGTTTCTTCACCTCTCAACAGGAGGTCACTGTCCACTTCACATGCCTTGGTCATTGTACAGGATGAACCTGAGAACGTAAAAGACGCTGTTTTGTCAGTTGTGATGCGTACATGAAGGGTATTATTCTAAATAATATTAATGATGCATAAAGCTGTTTACCCTCCTTGGAGGCAAACGGGATTGTGAAGTGGTAAAGGGAGAACATTTTTTCTTTTTGATCCACACATGAGTCTGCTCTCACCACACAAAAGGAATTCTCATAATGGATGCACATTAGACCCTGTTATAAGGGTCTATGAAAGAGAAGGGGGCTCTGAGCTTTGTATCTCTCCATGAAACATTTAAAAACAAGAAAATTTCTTTTTAATAAGAAAAGAAAATCAGGGACTGGTCTGTCCCCGGAATATAACAGAGAATGGGATGAAATTCTCTTTAAAAAATCATTTTGGTAGCTTAATAGGATCACAGGAAACTTTGTTAATTTCACACATTCATGAGAGACCCACAGAGGACTGCCCTTATTTGCTACACGGTCTCTGCATAATAGGAATGGTACTGTCAGTCGTCCAAGATGAGGAAAAATTAAATATAGTTAGTGCACAGGGATTAGTCTTATGAGGGTTTGCTCAAAGATAAAAGTTCTCAGGGGAAATCTGGGGAAGGTTAAGACAGTGTTATTTTTAATGACAGCAGGACAGTAGTGCTTATAATGTCAGAATGCATATTTCAGAGTTAAAATTTGAAGCTCTGTCCAGTGGGAACTGGCACAGAGAAAAGTGGTATTTTAGGGAACCTTTGGAAGCATCAAAGAATGTGGGGTAC
The DNA here is from genome assembly GCF_008692635.1 of Crocuta crocuta. Taxonomy (NCBI): domain Eukaryota; kingdom Metazoa; phylum Chordata; class Mammalia; order Carnivora; family Hyaenidae; genus Crocuta; species Crocuta crocuta. The sequence continues at coordinate 2,316,120 of NW_027551566.1, forward strand.
TTGCTTTTATAGTCATTTACTGCATTGAATGACATTAGTTCATTTAAAGTATCACTGTGTAGGTGATTACTATCCATTCTGTATCTGCTTTACCCATCAGGTAGGTGAAATTAGACATTGGAGACAGTTGGTGATACTTTCTCAAAATTGTTTCCTAAGCAGAGTTAATGAGAATTAGGATTCTAATATGGCGAGGTCTGCCTCATGGCTTGGTGACAAGAGAAATATCTCCACTAGAGTTCTCTGGAAAAGAGAGAAAGAACCAAAGAGGAAATATCAATAAAATTTCATTTTTTTCTCTCTCTTTTTAATGTTTATTTTTGAGAGAGAGACAGGCAGACACAGAGAGACAGAGAGAGAGAGAGCCACCAGGAAAGGGGCGGAGAAAGAGGGAGACACAGAATCCAAGCTAGGTTCCTGGCTCTGAGCTGTCAGAACAAAGGCCAACACAAGGCTCGAAATGACAGGCCATGAGATCATGACCTGAGCTGAAGTCATATGCTTAACCAACTAAGCCCCCTAAACTTCATGCTTCTCAAGTAAGCTTGACCCTGACTCAAAAATAATGTGAAAGTTTGTTTTCACAGAACATTCTGGAAACAGGTAATAAGGAGGAGAAAAAAGCAGAAATGAGGATGGGGGAATTTCTGGAAGGGAACATATGTGCAAAGTGGCCAGCTTGCCCCCAAAACCAATGGTCAGAAGACTTAGCCCAAAGCTCTAGGTGCAAAATTACAAGCAAACTCCAGGGGAGCAATTATAAGCAGGATAGATCCATGCACTTCATGGAATCAGAACCCTTCAGAACTGGAAAGAACTAAGAGGTTTTCATAAAGGATTTATTGTGACACTCTCTGAAGAAGGAGTATCACAATTAACGTTTGTTATTCAGGGTTGATTGTCCAATTAGTGGATTTCTCCTGCTTCCTATTTCTCCTCTCCTCCTACTGCCTTCCTCTCTGCTGTATCCTGGCATGTCATTAGCACCTCTACAAGACACTGGACTGGGAAGGGTGGGGAGACAAAAAATGACTATTAAAAAATTAGTAACAACAATAATCAAAACACTGGTTAGGGCAAAGTTTGAAATTTATATTTAGAATGAGGAATTTAAATCATTAAATTTATAGATATCAATGCACTAGTTATTCTTAAACTCCATGACAGAGATAATTTCCTTTACTGAGGTGGGGGGACCTTTTGAAAGGCAACATCCTTTTTGAGTTTCAATTTGTGGTTTCTAAGAATTACGGTAACATTCAATTACCCACGCAGGGGCATCTGGCTGTGTTGTTTAGTCCCCATCTATTACCTGATTGAGAGGACTTTTGCAGGTGCTTTTAGATATAACCTTCATCCATTTGACATTATTTACTGAGTACCTGCTATGTACCAAGAACTGTCCCAGACGTCAGGGACACACTGGTGAACAAAAAGACAAAAAATGCCTGCCCTTGTAGAATTTACATTGTAGGTTAAGAATTCAGAATATCAAGAATAAAAGTAAGACAGATACCATATGTTTTCACTCATATGTGGATCTTGAGAAACTGAACAGAAGACCACGGGAGAAGGGGATGGGGGGGAGGGGAAGTTATAAACAGAGAGGGAGGGAGACAAACCATAAGAAACTCCTAAATACAGAGAAGAAACTGAGGGTTGATAGGAGTGGGGGAGAGGGGAAAAAGTAGGTGATGGGCATTGAGGAAAGCACTTGTTGGGATGAGCACTGGGTGTTGTACGTAAGCCAATTTGACAATAAAAAAGTAATTTTAAAAGGTAAATTATATAATATTTAGAAGAATTTCAATAGCAAGAAAAAACTAGAGCAGAGGAAGGACTGGAGTGTGCTGGGAGTGTTGGTTGCAAATGAATGGGTGGCCAGGGTGGGTCTCATTGAAAAGTTGACATTTAAGCAAAGACTTTGAGAAAGAAAAGCAAAAACTCCAAGGTGGAGACCTGCACGCTGTGTTTCAAGAACATCAAGGAGGCTGTAGTGGTTTTAGTGGGGAGAACAAGGGCAAAAATGGACAAAGACGAAGTCAGAGAAGTAAGCAGACAGGGATGGATTACAGGTTGGAGCATTCTAGAAGTTCCTATGAGGATGGAAATGTTCTGTAGCTGTGCTGTCTGATATGGCAGCTACTAGCCACATGTAGCTCTCTGAGCACTTGAAACATGGCTAATGTAAATGAGGGGCAGAATTTTTAATCTCATTTAACTTTACTGAAGTTCAGTTTAAATAGCCCTGTGTGGCTAGTAGTGCCATATTGGCCAGCGCAGTTCCAGGCCATTCAGTAGTTGACATGTTCTGAATCAAATTTTTGTGGCATCGCTCTGCTTTTGTGTTGAGAATGTGGAGCAAGGACAGAAGCAGGGTCACCAGGTGACTTGCCACCGAGCCGCATGCAGATCCCAGGCAGAGTCACAGCAGCACAAAAATCATGTGCTAGTTCTTCTCTCCTGTAGCATACCTAACATGGGGGCTGACCAAAACCTTTATCAAGCTGACTGAATTAAGTTCCTTGTGAGATGTTAATCAACAAACCAACATTTCCTGGGAATCATGTAATTTAGAAGGGCAGTGAGGAAAGGAGATGCACACATGTTGATCCTCCCCTTTGTCAGAACTTGCTGTTACATTAATTTAAAAAAAAAAAAACTTGGGCAAGGTTGGCTTATCATCCACTTTTCACAGTCAAAAAACCCAAAGCTCAGAGAAATGAAATCCCTTTTGTAATAGGGGCATCCACCTGAATCTGCATACATCTGGCTCAAAACCCCTGCCTTTTTTTTACTGCCCTGATGATATCCTTCAAAAAAAAGTTCACAGTCCCATAGGTAAAAGTACTAGGTCGATGAGCCTGGTTCTGCTGGCAAGTAAACTGCTGTTTTTCTCACTCTTTGACGATCTCTTCATCATGGATTCTAAAATGAACACTCCGAGAGGGAACAATTTCCTTCCTCCTCGTTGGAAAAATTGGGACATTGTTTCTAGAGGCAGGGAGCCTAATAATTCTTGTACCCATGGTTTGCTACAGGAAATTAAAATTAATGGAAGCTGTGTGATAATGAAATGGCATTTTCTAGAACAGATGTTGACAAACAGCGATTCTACTGGGATGCAACCAATGAAGCTTGCCCAGACTGGCAAGAAGGTCATAGTATGACGAGCCCCTCATGACAAAGGGCCGGGGGTAGGGGTGGGAGACCCACACCCCAGTGAAATGCCCTGCCTTTATCTCCCAACTCTGAACCTTGGGGGAGTCCCCTGGTCTGAAGTAAATATAGTCACCAAGCTCCCCGCACTGTAGTGACACGCTGCAGCCGAGGTGGCAGTGTTAGCAGGCTCCATCCCAGTTGTTTAGAAGAGGGCAGACATCTTCCCACAAATACAAAATGGCAGTCCAACTCGCCATTTCCTCATTAACAGGTTTGTACTTGTACTTCCTTTAAAATTATTTTTAACGTTTATTTATTTTAGAAAGAGAGAGAGAGACAGAGCACGAGCTGGGGGAGAGACCAAGAGAACGAGAGAGACACAGAATCTAAAGCAGGCTCCAGGCTCCAAGCTGTCTGCCCCGACAGGGGGCTTGGTCTCACAAACTGTGAGGTCATGACCTGAGCTGAAGTCAAACGCTTAACCAACTGAGCCACCCAGGTGCCGCTGTGCTTATATCTTCTAAGTGAGTCTGAACCACAAAAGAAAAGACTGCCGCCCTTCTCTTTCCAGTCTGAAATCTACTATAGCTGACCCTTGAACAACACGAGTTTGACCTTTTTTTTCAATAAATGTAGTAAAGACTCTAAATGTATTTTCTCTTCCTTGTGACTTTCTTCATAACATTTTCTTTTCTCCAGCTAACATACAGAATATGTGTTAATCCACTGTTTATGTTATTGGTGAGGCTTCTGGATAACAATAGGCTACTACTGGTTAATATTTAGGGGAGTCAATAGCCACACACAGATTTTGGACTGCATGGGGGATAGAGCCCCTAAGCCCCCCCACCTCTCCCCCTGTTGTCTAAGGGTCCACTGTATTTTGCATAAAAATGCAAACAAATAAGGACGTTTGACCTCAGAATGAAAAATCAAATGGAATTCTTACTCGCTTGCTAAAAACTTCCTTTGTTCAGTGCCCAGAAGGTTTTTTCCAGGGAGTCCATGGGTTGAAATCAGGGTGAGATTACTAAACTTCAAGTGAGAGCTGAGGAGAGAGAAGAAAACACAAAAACAGGAAGTAAAGCTCGACTTGGTGAAAGTTTATTATAATTCAGTTTAACCTTATCTATCATCCAATTGTTGAACTTTTCTTTTCAGTAACTCTTTTTGTACAAATCTTCCAACAAGACCAGCCATGTCAATGAAAGGAGGAAGATGGCCCTGGAGCTGCTAACTGCAGAAACTTCCAGAAGCCACAACACCAGCATGGCAGACATCATTTCATTTTTTTTTAAATTGCTTCTCAGGGGGTCCCTGGATTGAGCGCCCAACTCTTGATTTTGGCTCAGGTCATGATCCAAACAGTCGTGGGATGGAGCCCCCCATCGACATTCTGGGGCCCGAGGCATGTTCATAGGCATCATCATAGGAATTCATCTTTAAGACACTTTGTGCTGGAAGTCAGGGGCAGGGTTTTATCATCCTCATTTCATACGGAGAAAAATCAATTTTGGAAACAGTAGGTAATTTGTTCACAGTCCTGAAGCTCATGGGCAGCAGAGCTAGAAGTGAGAGCCATGTCTCTTCCAACCCCCACCAGTGCCCTCTGCACTCACCCGACTGTCTTCTACCAAGTCCTGTGAGTGACATTAAGTCGAACACCCAGGAGCATAAGCAGAGGCTGCTGAAGAATGGTGGTGTTTAAGACTTACTCCATGTTTCCCCTTAAGCATTAAAATACTCCTGCTGCAAATTTGCCCTCCAGCTAAAGTCAGCAAAATTTTATGGGTGAGTTGATCTTTTCATAGGATGGTGAGAAAGATATTTTTCTCTAAAATCTCTTCTGAGTTCACACCTCCCCTTAAAGCAACCAAATGCCAAAAAGAAACCTTCACCAAGTTCGAGGAAAACACCTGCCCTCCTTTCCCATGAGGAAACTGGAAATTTTCCAAATGTGGAAATGCTATCAATTTACTGACAATCTGTTAAGTACCATTACAAGCAGGAGACTTTTGGTAATGGCATGGGCCGGCAATGTAATAAATTCAACTGCACCTGACATTTAAAAACAGCTAAATATTATGAAAGGTTGTGCTCTAGGGTCTCGAAGGATGCATGTCATTTAAGAATGAATATTCTTATCTGATACAAAGAAAACCCAGCACATCTTTTACTCTAATAATAAGAATAAAATTTTTGAATATGTTCAAATAACATAAAGGTCACAATTAACCCCAGCTACTTAGGACTCCCAGTCTGCAAATGCACACTGATGACAGGTCTTTAATTTATCTACATTAACAGAAAATGCAAAATGCAGCTAATAATATGTGTTGATGCTCACACGAAGTTAAAATTTATTTTGGCTTTGGTGCCTATGTGATGGAACTGTGGTTTATGTTGTACTAATAACAGTTATATATGGACATTTTTATAGCTTTCTGTGAACAGGCGGCTTAGTAATTATCCAGCTATATCTTTTACTACAAAAACAATCCCTTTGGCACTGAATAATTTGAATGATCTAACAACATGGATCAAATGACTTCTAAATTGCCAAATTGCTACACTATAATATACTGAATTATATAATTGTGCAATTAAAGACTTCTCCAAAAGATTTTGAGTGGGGGTATTTTCTAGGTTTTCATCTATAAGGGCACCAACCTTCTACTCCTTTTCTTTAGCCTTAGCCAAATTCCTTTTGCATTCTTCACTGTGGCTGCTCTGATGCTTTATCCAGTCTTCAAGGTCACTAATTTAACCTTTATTGTTCTCCCTCCCATCCCCCTTCCTCACTCTCAAGTGAGTACATCTCTCACACCATAAAGAAAACAAAGACCAGCCACCAGGCACCCCCACCCTATTTCCATTATAACCTCCAGAAACACCTATAAGAGCATTCCTCTATTCCCTCTAATTCCGAAGACAGGTTTTCTCCATTAACCATATCTCCTCTTCATTTTCCTCTTCTATCTTTCCTTTTTTTTAAAGCAGGCTTCACGCCCAATGCAGGGCTTAAACTCACGACCCTGAGATCAAGACCTGAGCTGAGATCAAGAGTTGGACACTTAACTAACTGAGTCACCTGGGGCACCCCTCTCCCTATTTCTATGCAGCAAATTGTCCTTACAACAGTACTTAATAAATCTGGAAGTAACCAGTTTATTTGCTGATAAGGTGGAGCCATACAGTCAACAGGGGCCGTGGCCCTGCTTGTCTGCTTCTCCAAGGTGGCTTCCCTTCTCAATGTCTCCTCAGGCCCAAGGTGGCTCCAGAAGCTCAGCCATCACATTCCGTATCCACATTACAGTCAGAAGGAAGCATAGATGGGTGGAAAGGGCTGTCCATTAAGAAGAGACTAAAATCTGATGTGACATTTCTGCTTACATTGCCAGAACTCAGACACACAGCCACATGTAGCAGAAAGAGAGCCTGAAAAATATGGTTTTTCAAAGAGAAATACAGTGGTTTTTTAAAAGAACCACATTGCCCAATGTTCTGTTACCAAGGTCAAAGTGCAGAATAAATAGTGGGAAGCAACTAGAAATCTCTATTCATGCTGACTCATGGAGGAAGGGCAGGTGGGCCTGGGGGATGATCCTGGTATTAATCAGGATCCAGACAGGAAATAGGTGGTCGACACCATGGGGTTCAAATGAGAAAAGGCAGATGCATGTGTAGAGTTCTGGAAACTGAAAGGGGATGGGGAGTCATCCAGGAACTAGAATGCTGTTACTGATGTGAATGGAAGAAATGGTGACAGATGGGGCCAGGAAAGAGGCCCCACCCAAAAGCTGCAGCCATAGAACATGCTTTCTGGGGCAACATTATCTTCAGGTTCTCTCTTATTATTGCTTTCCGCACCAGCTGCTCCTCCTTTGCCCATCTCCCTACTCACAAGCTTCTCAGTTTTTGTGCCTATCTCCCTGGGTGATGTTATCTACCACCATGACTTCATCTTACATATTTATGCAAAAGCTTCTTTCTGAGCTCAAAACCCAATTTACAAGGGCCTAATGGGGCTGCTACACAGGTATCCCTAAATCAGTATGTGTCTGAATAAAGGTCTTTGTAGTTCCATTCTATTGCTCCTTTATCTCTGTCAAAGGCATGATCAACAAACTATCTCTCAAGTTAGGAATCTGAAAGCCAACAGCAGACTCCTACCCTTTTTCTCACTTCCCACAATTGGTCACCACTTCCAGCCACTTTTACTTCGTCTACATCTCTTGAATGCGTCCCACCTGACATTCCTGGGACACATTGCCTTAGGTCAATCTCTTGCCTAAAGAGTCTCAGGTTAGTTTCTCTGGCACAAGTCTCTTTCCTACTCATCTTCTGCATAGCTAACTGAAAACATCTTTTTTTTTTTTTTTAATTTTTTTAATGTTTTATTTATTTCTGAGAGAGAGAGAGACAGCGTGAGCAGAGGAGGGTCAGAGAGAGAGAGTGGGTCACAGACCGAAACAGGCTCCAGGCTCTGAGCTGGCAGTCAGCACAGAGCCCGACGCGGGGCTCGAACCCACGAACCGCGAGATCATGACCTAAGCGAAAGTCGGATGCTTAACCGACTAAGCCACCCAGGCGCCCCAACATCTTTTTTTTTTTTTAATTTAATTTTTTTTTAATAGTTTATTGTCAAATTAGTTTCCACATAACACTCAGTGCTCATCCCCACAAGTGTCCTCCTCCATGCCCATCCCCCCTCCCCCCTTTTAATTTAATTTTTTAAAGTTTATTTATCTAGAGAGAGAGAGAGAGAGAGCAAATGGGGAAGGGGCAGAGAGTCCTAGTCTGTCAATGTCCTAGTCTGTAAAATGGGAATAATAGAACCTAATGCCTTTTAGGGGTGCTATGAGATTAAATGATGGTATCTGTAAAAATGTTTAGGATATTGCTTGCTACACAGAACATTTTAAATGAATAACTAATTAAAATGATTTAAGATATTAAATCCAGGGGCGCCTGGGTGGCTTCGTCGGTTAAGCATCCGACTTTCGCTTAGGTAATGATTTCGTGGTTCGTGGGTTCGAGCCCCGCGTCGGGCTCTGTGCTGACTGCCAGCTCAGAGCCTGGAGCCTGTTTCAGTCTGTGACTCCCTCTCTCTGACCCTCCCCTGCTCATGCGGTCTCTCTCTCTCTCTCCTAGAAATAAATAAAACATTTTAAAAAATTTAAAAAAAAAGATATTAAATCCAAATTCACAAGCATGATATATAAGGCCTTTGTTTCGGGGCCTAACCTAACCTCATTAAACTTCTTGCTATTCATTGAAGGTTCCCTGTCTCTTTCATGCCTTTCTATTAACATGCCCACTTTTCCCCCAACCTTGTATTTTTTAATTTAATTTTTAATCTGATTCAGAAACATTCAAATATTTCTTAATTTATAACTATCTAAGAATATTGGTCCAAAATCATAAAGTTTATAATGTGTAATTTTAGTAGATTTTAGCTCTTCTGAGGGTGAAATTTGGAGATCAAATTTTTAAGACTTTTAATCTGACAACCAATGAATATTTTAGAAGTTCCTACAAATAGAACAGTGAGTCACAGGGTACGTCTTGGATTTGGGCATACAGTAGACAAAATGGCAGGAACAGGACCACAGAGACAACACCGTTCTCATATCTAGTGGTGTTGGCTTTTACTGTATATAAACAATATCTAACATCACTGTGAGTCCTCCGCTCCAAAAATCAAAGGTCACTGTGTCGTGGAAAAAAAAAAGTTCAAGTGAAGTGCTCAAGCCAATGAAACATTAAACAAGCGCACCTGCATTTTCACAGCAGATAATTCCAGTGGGGATTTCATGTTGCTGTGGATACAAGGGGAGGAACAGCTCAGAGATACGTGTAAAGCAGGGAGGGATTAGTGTATCCAGGGAAATAAGTAAAAGGTATTGCGTTTCATTCCATGCTTCAGGGGGACAGCTACAAAATTAGGTCTAAACATCCTTATCCTTCAAATAAAAGGGTCACATTGCCAATTTATTGTGAGCATGATAAAAGAAACATAAAACTTTTCATGTTGCCTACCCTTCTGGGCAGTAGAAACCTGTCAGCCTGCCAAGTGAATGCTTATTACTTTTATTTTTAATTTTTTCCTGGCTAGGTTTGTGTGTGTGTGTGTGTGTGTGTGTGTGTGTGTGTGTGTGTG
>NW_027551566.1:2325468-2422530 GCF_008692635.1 Crocuta crocuta
TATTTCTTTTATTTTTAATTTTTTTCTGTCTCTGTTTGTGTGTGTGTGTGTGTGTGTGTGTGTGTGTGTGTGTGTGTGTGGTTGTTGGTTTTGTTTTTTTTTTCTTGGTCGGGGTTTTTTGGCATAGCAAGGGCAACCAAAGCCAGTGATTTAATTAACTGCTTTCATTAATGCCTTTATTTGAATAGATAATGTAGAGATAGAAAATAATTATCCCACATCAATCTAAATGTTACAATTTACTAAAATCCCTGCTTTTTGAATTGTTCACAACAATGACAAAAATGTTTGCCAAATTACAGTAAATCCTAGTTCAAGACAGGTACTTAACTGCTTATTTAAATAGTCAAAGAATAACTCAGATCTGATTCAGTCTTAATGCTATCACATAATGTCACAAAATTAATGATGACATGCTATAGATGGAACTTAAAAGTTGGGAGTTATGTGGACTTCCAATAGCAAAAGAAAAATGGAAGGCAAAACAAGTCAAAATATTTATAAGTTGATTAAGAGAATCTACGAGGTTTTCCCTGAAAAAATGTTAACTTTCTTCAGCAATATTATTTTGTTTAGCCCACAAAGAGATTGACAACATCCTTAGCCACTTCCTGTTTGTTGTCTTAGTAAAAATAGCACAACAGCTGCATCCATGGCCACCTAGCTGGCAGTAGTGGCACACTCGGACCTCCAGGGGGAGACCAAAGAGAGACCAGAAGACAGTGGGGTCAAGGATTGTGAGCACTTCTAAAAGTGGGGGAGTGTTCATGGGGCAAAGAAGCTCAAAGCTCTCTCCCTGATCTTTTTTTCTCTCTTCTCTTGGGTGTCATATTTCATGGCTCTCCTATTCATGGAAGCCCCAGTAGGAACCAGGATGGGGCCTGGAGAAAAGGGTCAAGAAGCAAATCTCTTAAACATGCCTGAATCCAAGCTTCTACTCTGGGACAAGGATCTAGAATCAACACTGAACCCAACAATAAGGTCTGAGTGCCTGCCTGGAGTAATGTAGGTGCTTTGTGAATTCTCCAGGGACCCTTCAAGGAAGAAGGGTGGTGGCCAGGGTAAAGAGAGTATGGGGATTCAGGATCTCAGATGAGAAGCTTGTGTATCTCTGCATAAAAATAAAATATAAACCCTAACTGAAAAAATGAAAATGAATATAATGTTTGAAATAGTTACTTAACAAATAAGAATAAAATTTAGAAGTCTGGCAAAACAAACTAAGATGAAATTGGATTTTGCTTTATAATTTATGGGAAATGATTACATATATATGAGTAAAAGTGTTACACATTTGTACTCTAATCATATTTTTGTATACATGGAGCATATATAAGATGAAATACTGAAACAGCAGTTATGAAAGACCAGTTGGAAAGCCTTTGTACACAAGAGATGGCAAAATGTAAGACACCAATCAGTCAGTTCCCTAAACCTGGAAAAAAGCATTGTGGGATTTAAAAGTGAATGAAGTTACTTGTGGAGGTATGGGGTGGGAATAAGGACAGGTTTGATGCTTGGGGCAACTGCTGGTGGTTACAAGGCTTTCTAGACACCATAAGGTCAGGTTTCCTCACTGATGCATGGCATTTATATCTCTTTAAACCTTTATTCTTAATGGTGATAGTTTAAGCATGAAGTGTATGAGATCCTTTCTACTGGGTCCAATTTCATGTGTAAATACTATGATATGGGATAGTGACTTCAGCTATGTCATGCTTAATGATAAGTTAATAATTATGCCTAGTAAGTAAGCTCTGAAGTAATGACATGGCCTAGAAGTTATATGTTTGTTAGGAATTAGGAAATGCAGTTTGGAAAACAAGTTCATAAAACAGGTTAATTACAATGAGCAATTATAGAGGGAAATAAGTGTCCTCATAGATAAGACTGCCAATTTTGAGGAAAGGTCTACATAAGTGGTTACTATACCCAGGTGCATATCAGAATTATCTGGGGAATCTTAAAAATACATATTCTTGGGACCCACCACAGCCCAGAATTGTGGCTGCAGGAATAAGGGCCCCAGAAACTCTATAACTATCACCTCCACCTCTACCTCCACCCCCATCTACCCACCCCCAAAAGCATCTCTGATGTACAGAGTGGTTGAGTCTGGAATTTTCACAATCTGTTGCTTAGAGAAAAAGTTACTCAACATTATGTTGAGGAAGCTGATGTCTAGGAAGCTGATCACAACATATTTCTCCATCACTAGCTCTTAAAATAAAATCTTAAAATAAAAGGAAACTCAGGGGCATTTTTTTTTTTTTTTTTTTTTTTAAGCCCAAGCACCTTACTGTGTTGGTATATTGCAAAGATTCTGGTTGTCCTTTTGAGAGAAATTATCTTGAGAGAATTCCAGTTAGGGATCAACATGGTTTCCAGAAGCCATGTGCCCAGTAAGAGACCTTGCCTACTCTGGGTCTCAGCAGTGGCTGCAAGCACTCCAGTACCCTAGAGGGGAGGACTACCTAGCACCTCTACAGAAGGACCATTCCCATGATTCCAGGCTTTTCCAAATTTCTACCCAGTATCAAATGGTGTACAAGAAGGGCCAGTTTGACACCTCCTTGTTCCCTCAAAGTGCTATAGTCACTTCTATTTGTTTGCACTGGGCCAAAAGAATTCAATTGGTGGGAGGTATAGGGAAGCAAGAAAGTGACTAGTGGATTCAGAGCTGAGTCGGAGTCTGGGGTAGGGTGTGACTGAGGTGTATGGTGCCCTTTGTCTTTTGGGAAGTGAGACTGCACATGAGAAAGGTGCGGACAGTAGGATGGAGGTAGATGGCATTGACCTAGTGCCCCTGAAGTTCAAGTAACTCCCTAGAGGGTTTGCTTAAACAAAGATTTGTGGACCCCATTCTCCAGGTTTCTGATACAGTCGGTCTGGAGTGGGACCCTAGAATTTGTATATCTAACAGTTTCCCAAATGATGTTCATGTTGGTGTTCCATTTTGAGAGCCACTGTTCTAGGCATAGAAAAGTGAGAGGCTCCCAATGATTTTGGGTGCTTAAGGAAGGTGGGTAGAGTTTAATATACATTTCAATGAAGGAAGTATATGATACCATTAAATATTTGAGACACATGAGCAAAAAGTTAATTTTTGTTTTGGACTTGTTTTGTTTTTGATGCAGTGGAATTCTTGGATTTGGGGTCTGGGGTGCACTCAGAGTCCCTTCAAGACTTAGATGATAAACGAGGTTAGTGGCAAAGAGAGGACCCAAAATGTGTCCAGATTAAGGTTTGCAAAGCATCCAAGTATTATGAAAGGGCTTAAGAAACATCCATCAGCAGCCCATTAGGTAGTGATAGTCAGTGGGAGCCAAAGATGTGGCCACTATGACCAGGAGCGTCTTTGGTCCATGAGGGATTTATATATCCCTCAGTCTGGGTAGACCACTAAAAGGGCAGGGCATAACACCAGTTTTCTCTGCAGTCAAGCATTTTTGGAAAATAGAAACACCACAGAGTGTTGGTTAGCTTGCTTGGTCCTTCTGATGTTAAATCAGAGGTGGTAGTCATTTTAACTGAATTTCAAGAGAACATCTTTGCCAGAACAGAAACTCTAGCAAGGAGCGGTCACATACACTGGCAGGAAACACCTCTGATTCATCCCTAATCCTTGGGGAAGAGAGCATCTTCCATATTAAGACTCTACCTCCCCAGGCTCCTTCCTCCTATGAGAGACAATGCGAGGCTCCCACAAAGAAACTGGATATGTAAATTTAATTAGTGAGGAGGTGCCAGTCTAATCAGTTTTGAATGCTAGTCTTTTCCAGATGCTTTGGTGGTATCACTTGATTTAACTCTCATGCCAGTGTAGGAGGAGAGATTCTGGGTTCTCTCCTCATTGTATAGGTGAGGAAACAGATTCACAGATATTGGATGATTTTCCTGGGCCCCATCAGTCATTCTAGAGTACCCTAAATCAGTGGTTCTTGGATCCTGACCCCCAGAGGGGTGTGAAAACACAGATTCCCACATCTACCCCTCCCACTCCACTATTTCTGATTCAATCCTTACAGGGTGGCACCGGGGTATCCGCATCTCCAACAGATCCCCAAGCAATGCAGAAGTGCTGCTCCACAGACCACAATTTGAAAACTACTGACTTAACCTATCTCTGTCCCAAAGTAGAAATAAAGGACTTGTCAAGACATGCCCTTAAGGCCACATTTTTTTTTTTTTTCCAGCCAGGTCCCCTTTAGAGCTACAAGAACACCTGGGAAGAGAGGTGGCCATGAAATCCTCTTGACACAGCCTTCTTATCTAGCCTTACTTTTTCTCTACCTTCATCTCTGCTCACATGTTTCAAAAAAGGACAACTGAATATTAAGAAAGAACAGACTAGGGACACCTGGGTTGCTCAGCTGCTTAGGCTCAGGTCATGATCTCAAGATTCGTGGGTTCGAGTTCTGCATCAAGCTCTGTGCTGACAGCTCAGAGCCTGGAGCCTGCTTCAGATTCTGTGTCTCCCTCTCTGTCTGCTCACACTCTGTCTCTCTCTTTCTACAAAATAAATTAAAAATTAAAAATTAAAAAAAGAAAGAACTGACTAAAGAAACTGGGATGGTAGGGAGTCTACCCATATCACCTGCAAAAGTTTCTCCCAGCCCAGTGCTTTCCTGCCTCTGTCTGCCTGGGGACATCTTCTGACCATGGGAGCTGGAGGGACATGCTGGAAGAACAGTCCAGGGTGATCATGTGACCAGAAAGACAGGAACTGGTGGGTAAATACTGCAGCTTCCTCATACAAAGAGGGGCCACTCTCCATTGTGTCCTTTTAAGGGTCCCAGTATAGGATTGAGTCTCAGTTGCCCACAGCAACCCACTGACAAATGCTTTTTGGGGGTGTTGTTGACTTCCCTCCCTTTCCCACCTTACCACCCTGCTCTCTCAGGTTATTTCCTGGGATGGCCCCCAAACAAACTGCTTGCACCCAAATTCTTTGTTTTCAGCTTTGGGTGCCGACATCATCAATTGAAAATGATCTAATAGTAGAGGGTGGAGACAGAATGGTTGAGTCTATTAGTGTGTTCACACCTGTGGTTATGTTTTGTGTGATCACAAAGAATACATTCCTTAATTAACGTCCTTCACCCCAAAGAATCATGAAAAAAACTCACAGAAAATGACAATAAGCTGATCCCATAAAAGGCCTAATGTTGCTCAAAGAGTACTGCTTTTCTTTTTTTCTGGGTGTCTGTAAAGTGGTAGTAGGAGATAAGAAAACTTATCCTGAGGGGCACCTGGGTGGCTCAGTCGGCTAAGCATCGGACTTCGGCTCAGGTCATGATCTCACGGTTCGTGGGCTCAAGCTCTGCGTCGGGCTCTGTGCTGACAGCTCAGAGCCTGGAGCCTGCTTTCGATTCTGTGTCTCCCCGTCTCTCTCTGCTCCTTCCCCATTCATTCTCTATCTCTCAAAAATAAAGTTAAAATTTAGGGGCACCTGGGTGGCTCAGTCAGTTAAGTGTCCCGCTTCAGCTCAGGCCATGATCTCATGGTTTGTGGGTTTGAGCCCCGCATCGGGCTCTGCGCTGTCAATTAGTTCAGAGCCTGGAGCCTGTTTCAGATTCCGTCTCCCTCTTTCTCTGACCCTCCCCTGCTCTTGCTGTCTCTCTCTCTCTGTCTCAGAAATAAATAAAAAAATTAAAAAAAATAAAGTTAAAATAAAAAAAAACCTTATCCTGAAATGAGCAGGAGTGGATACTTGCGACAAATGAAGGCTTTTTTTCATTTATCATTAATTACGTTTAAATATTGGAATCAGTTAGGAAACTTGATTATGATTTGCAACACCAGGTAGTCTGGTCATTACTTTCCGGTGGCAGAATGTCAGGTCTTTCTGCCTGGGAAGGCCAATGCCTTTGCGCTTGACATATAGCTTCCCTCCCCTCCCCACCCCCACCCCAGTCACCAGACGGGCTTTTGTATGGGCCCCTGACAGGTCCCATTGTGATGCCAACACAATATGGCAAGACACGACCTGCCCCGTTGATCTCTGCCTGCTCCCCTGGCACCTCTGAGGGCAGCACTGCATGTGCCATGGGCCGGGCCACCATGCTGCACTTGCCCTGGTATCAAAAGGACAATCAGGGAGAGCACATGTCCATCCACTCATGAGGCCAAGACCAACAGTACAGAACAATGGCAATCACCAACCTGTTCACTGGGGTTTAGCTCTGAGCTCAGCAAGTAAGCACTAACTATTTAATTAGTCACCTAATTAGTGACAGGCCACACTGAAGGTTTCAAATATCCTCAGACAAACGTAGAGATAAAAAGTCTAATTAAGCCGCAAGCACTGGGCTGGCTGCTGCCAGACCCCACAGCTGCGCCGGATATGCAGCCCGGTAACAGGAGTCATGGTCATCTGGGCACAACTGCGGCTGTGCAAATGTGCTCTCCTCGGTCCAAGCTATTCTTAGGGGTTCTGCAGCACCCAACCCGATGAGGGATCGATGTTTAGGGACAAAATCAGAGATTTCACTTCCTGATGAGATTCTTTGGTTGGATTTTTTGTTTTCTTTTGTTTTGTTTTGTTTTTGAGAAAACTCTTCCGGGTGGTAGAAGTGGAAGAAAAAGTGGGCCTGGGCCCTCCCTCCCACCAGCGCTTTCTGTGAATCCAAGTGTGTGTTTCTCTAGGCTCACAAAGGGTCGTCGGGATACCACCCGGGGCTGCTTTCAGTCACTGTCATCCCAGGATGCCACTGCAGGCTCCTCAAGAGATTCTTTACCTTAGAATTTAATTAGGAAGGATTTTAAAATAATGGATTAAAAGGAGCTGCTCCATAATTAGGAGTAAATAATGTAATGCACAGAAGCAGTGAGACACACGAGCTGAAACAGAATAAACCAGTAACTGCTTCAGCTCAGTGAGTTCATGCCCCAGAGACAGTGATGAAGCCGATCTGTGTAATTCAGGGAAGGGCAGGGACTATCTACTTGGGAGACTGTCAGGGGCAGGGCCTGAGGCTCTGCTTTGCTAGTGAGCTCCCAGGTGATGGGTGACGTTGGTGATGGACCACACTGTAAGAAGGATGTAAAATATAAGGTGAGTTCACAGATCTGGTTCCTGCCCCACCCCTTTTTTGGGCATGGCATTTCTCTATTTCTTTTTTAAAAATGATTTTGGAGTACTTCAGTGGAAAGCCTGAAATTTTCAAAGCATGACATTTGGGGAGTTCAGCAAGAGGGACTTTGTGCGTGAGGTGGCTGCTGAAAATCTAACCTCCTAAAGTTTTGCAGGAAAGGGCCTCCTGCTTTTTGAAAAGAGCTTTCAGACTTCATTGCAAAACTCTCCTCCAGGAAATAGCATTTCCCTGACAGATGATAGATGCTCACCTCCAGGACTAGCAGTTGATCCAAGAAGAGGAAGTTCCCTTCAGGCCTCAGATAAGATTGGTGGAATTCCTAGGGTGAAAGACCTTCAGGCTGGCAGGACCATGGGGGTCCGTGTCATGACCTTGTCAGCACAGTGAGGAGGACAGGCCATGGCACTGATTGGCAGCAGAGGGGGGCTAACAGTTGAGGCCAGGTTCTTTCTGCTTTTTCTCATAATTGGGGTTTTAGACAAGTCTTATTAATACAAGTACTGAGAAGGATAATATATATGAAGTACTTACACTGTCCAGACCAAGAACCTTCAGGAAGCTCTGAGAGCTGGGGTGCCACTCTTTAGCCCAGCACTGGAGGACTGAACAGGACTGGGAGGGTGGGAGCACCCCAGGGGATACTGGTATGTGTCCCTAAGAAAACACTTGTCCTACATGTCACTGGGAACTGGGGGCCCAAGGAGAACTCGCCTGAGTAAAAACACAAAGATACAGGTGACACACAGCCCTGACAACCAAAGATAAGGAAGTGTGTCTGTGCAGCTGTAAACTGGATGGGTAACAGCAAAGGACCAGATAGAATGCTGTACTAATAAAAAATTGGAATATCATGCTTACTACTCTCCCATCGCCTGGAGCCTCATCCTACTGACTTAGGGCAAAGCCCTTCGGCTCCCCCAGTAGCATCTTAGCATTTGAGGAAAGAAGGATGTAACAAGAATCTGTGCAAGGATTGCCTTTGGTGTCCTTTGAAGACGACAAATGCTTTGTAATTTTTTTGCGTGTACACAACATGAGGACAAAGAGTTGCCTGTTTGGACACCAGATGACAGGATTACCAGACCTTCTGGAAAACGAGGTTGCCGTACTGGGCCTGAGATGGGGTTTTCCAGGAACTATAGTGTTTCAACTGAGTCTCATAGTGCGGTGAAGGAACATTAGGAGGGCAATTTTTCTAAATCGTGCCTCCAGAATGTGGATTCACTCATCACTGGGGGTCAGTATTTGGGGACCACTTCCGTTTCATTTCGGGTCAAATCACTTACAACATCTAGTTCAAATGGTAGTTAAGCTGGTAAGTAAAATATGCAGCAGGTTACTGTGGTGACTGCTAATTTAAGATAATTAGGGGAAATAATGAGAAAATGATTTCCTCTGTGAAGGACTCAAGATCCGTAAACTGATACCAGTCTATTTTTAGTATCTGTAATCTGTGTAACGATGACAGAGAACTGTAAGTACTTTAAAATGTTTTTAAAAGGTCTGTCTGATTGAGGAACTTAATCAACCAAGTACTTATATCCAAATTTATTCTTGTCTTTATTAAATCTAAGTTGATTCCACAAAAAGAAAATTATATGTATATATCAATGTAATCATTTAAAATACAACAGTAATGACTAAGTATGTAGCTGAATGAAGATTTCAGACCTGTTTCTGGTAACTTCTTGACTACTATAATTTCACAAGTCCACACTCGTACATCATTCAGAAATGGTCACATGTGACTTGCTGTTCAGAGTCTTAGATGAAGAGACACCTCAGAACAAGAAGAGCCCTCAAACTATAGTGTGGCCCACACAGGAAAGTAGATATTCCTGGGTGCTTCTCATTACTTCTTTCTTGCAGTGAAAGATTGCTATAGACTGACCACAATATTTAAAGTATGTGAGCTCTGTTGCTAATTTCAATAATGACATGTGACTTATTTCTGATTAACTAGGGGTATAATAACTGAACAAATTGGCTGAAAAGTGAAAAAAAATCGTTATCTGGTTAATGTGATGTCAAATGAGCAAAGTAATCATTCGGGGTTAGCTTGTCTCCTTATCAACCAAGTACAAACACCTGTTAGGGGTCATTTCCTCCACCCCTTTCCTTTTCTAACCCTTAACAAAGCCTCACCCATCTTCTCTGGGCCGGTACCTTTACTGGTTTCTGGAGGAGTGCTGGTAGGGTTGCTTTTCCCCATCTTATGTTTTGAACAGGAGCTAAAATTTCTCATGTGATCCTGAGCAAAAGATTTAGAAAAAACTGGACTTTTGACTCAGGAGTCTGGGTTTCTTCAAAGTCAAGCTCTTTTAAGACATCTATGAAACTATCAGACTTTATTGGGGCATCTGGGTGGCTCAATTGGTTAAGCTTCAGACTTCAGCTCAGGTCATGATCTCACTGTTCATGAGTTCGAGCCCTGCATTGGGCTCTGTGCTCAGAGTCTGGAGTCTGCTTTAGATTCTGTGTCTCCCTCTTTCTCTCTGCCCCTCCCCCACTTGTGCTCTGTCTCCCTCTCTCAAAAATAAATAAACATTAGAAAATTTTTTAAAAAAGACATCTATGAGACTTAAAAAAAATGAGGAGGGGTGCCTGGGTGGCTCAGTCAGCTCTTGATTTCAGCTCAGCTCATGATCTCATGGCTTGTGAGTTTGAGCTCTACGTTGGGCTCCTTGCTGACAGATAGAGCCTGCTTGGGATTCTGTCTTTCCCTCTTCCTGCTTCACCCTTGCTCTCTTTCTCAATAAATAAATAAATAAACTTTAAAAAATAAAAAAATAAACTAGGAAAGCAAGTCTGAGAGAAAGTGAAGTAACACATCTAAGGTTCTGCATCACGTGCTGGTGATGCCAGGCCATGAACCCAAGTTCTTGGACAATAACCCAGGGCTCTTACTGTCAGTGAAGGGATGAAATTCAGTGAGCAGATGGAGAACTAGTCAGGGGAAGCTGAGAATCCTCAGGAATCACCTATCAGGAAAATGTTCTCTGAAAGGAAACCCGTTTAGTACTGTGAGGATAAAAAAAAAAACCCAAAAAACAAAACAAACAGCATTGAAGGGATATGCAGGCCTCAGTCTTCCCTGGGCAGTGTGTGTGTCAGGGGGTGGGGGTTACTCTGTTCCCTGGCACCTACAGTGCAGGGGGTGGAAGAAAGGCCCTGGCCCGTCTGCCATTTCAGAAAGTCTGTTTATGATATGCAATGTCAAAACTAGTTCCCAAACCTGCCTGAGTATATGGAGCACTTGCTAAAATGTAGATCCCCAGAGCCCTCCCAGGGAGTTCCTGATTCTGTGTGTCTGGTGCTGGGTCTGGGAATCTTTAACAAATGCTCTAGGTGATTCCTATGATTCAGCCAATGAGGGAAATACTAGTATAGACTGAGGATGGCAAAATTCTGGAAAGGGTAGGAGTGTACATATTTTAGGCATTGCAGGCTAAACAGTCTCTGTCACAGTCTCTCAAATCTGCCATTGTATCAAGAAAACAGAGACAACATATAAATAAATGTGACTGTGATCCAATAAAGTTTTATTTACAAAAGCTGATAGAAAGCCACATTTGACCAAGGGGCTATGATTTGCCAGCTCTCAGTCTAGAATATTTCACTGATTCATCAATCCACCTAGGCAAGGTATTTGGGGTGGCAAAAAAACTTCAGGTCTTTTTGGGGAAAAAAAAAAAAAACCCTCTCAGGTATAGAAGAGAATGGCCCCTTTAAAAACAAAGAAAGAAATAAAGTAAAACAACTCACCAAAATACCAGTGTCTCTAGGAAGGAAATTCCAACACTGGATGCACCAACCACAACAATCTTGGCATTGACAGTTATTTTAGGTTCCAATGTTAGTTTTCTGTTTGTATGGTTCAAAGCATAACCCAACTGGAATAAAAGATACAAAGAGAGAGACTTGAGGAAGACATAGCTGAGTCTGTGCTCCCAGATTAGCAATTATGTAGAATTATTTAACCAGGACACTACTGGCAAATCAGACTAAATAATGCCCATGCACAGCCATGGGGNTCGGACGCTCAACCGACTAAGCCACCCAGGCGCCCCCAGAAAAGAATTTTTAAGATTAATGTAAGAGTATGGGAAAATACCTAATGCCTAGTGTGGCTCATATCAAAATGCTTGGTTTACATCATTTTTGTCTTATTGCTGATGGATGTTTCCTACAGAATTGGGGCCCTTTATGATTAGAAACAATAAGGTAAATAGTCCCACAAGAAGACAGACAAGTTGCTCCTTGAGAATCTGTAGTTTTATGAAAGGTCTCAATCTTTCCTTCTGTCTAAGATCACCCTGAAAATCTGAACAACAATTAGATTACAATTGTTGAGTAATTTAACTTAAGACAAATATTAGTTCTTTCCATTCTGCATCCTTCACACTACTTAACACGGTGCCTGCGAACAGGTGTTCAGTAATATTAGAAGAATGACAAACCTTAGTTGAATGACAAAAGCATGTTGGATGATAAGGGTTATTCAACCTTCCAGATGATCTGAGGTCAGGTAGGACTCTTAGAAGCAGAGAAAGTAACTGGTGATCATTTTAATGTCCACATTTGAAAAACTTACTTGGGTTGATTTATTTGATTCACTTTCCTGCAAAGGCCTCGATGGAAGCAGTAAATGTACAAAGGAAAGTTTTACAAAGAGGTGGTGGGGTATTCTTGAAAGAATGTTATATTGTGTCAAAAGAACTTGGTTCTATTTTTTTTTTAAGTTTATTTGTTTATTTTGAGAGAAAGGGAGAGAAAGAGACTGCAGGGGAAGGGCAGAGAGAGGGAGAGAAAAAGAGATTTCCAAGTAGGATTTGCACTGTCAGAGAACCCATGAACCGTGAGATCATGACCTAAGCTGAAACCAAGAGCTGGACGCTTAACCAACTGAGCTACCTAGGAGACCCCCATCCCCTTTTTTTAAGTTTTACCTTGGTTCTATTTAAAATTCATTCAACATACATTTTTATTTGACGCTTACTCTATGTCTGGAAGAATTATAGCTGACTTCTCATCAGATACAATGGAAGCCAGAAGGCAGTGGAATGACATCCACACCAATGCACCACACTCCGTTAAATTCTCATTATATTGGCATTAACTCATCCTACAGCTCAGAGGCCTTCAAATTCCAATAGACCAAATCTATTTTTAATTTTCTTAAAATCCCGAGTTACTAGGAGTTTGGAAGTCCAGTGGGCTAATGGTAAAGTCCTATGTAAATCTTGGCTTCCACTGACCTCAGCGCCTGAGGTAGCATGGGTGTGGCCACATGCTTTGCCATTCACCAAGGAACATGTGAAAGTTAGAGGATAAACCCCTTCTCTCTAACTCTAGCTAGCCTAGCAATATGCAGGTAGAAAAGGTCTTGACCCAAATAATGTAATGTAATGTTTGATATTTTAGACTCTCCATAATTAATGCTGCTGGCGGGCTTCTCAGCATGTTCCCACCTTTAATGAGGCACACCATGAATTGTGGAAGAGATTGAGCTTGCTCCCATCTTTAAGAGTGGACTCTGATTGACATAAACCAAGTCACATAACCATACCCTCCTTGCTCAATAATTGGCCCAGGATAGACACATGCCCTATGTTGGCCTAATAAGAGTAAATCACAGGACTTATTATATGATGGTTGAAAAAGAGAAGGCTCTTGCCTTCTAGAGAGTATTGGGGTATAGATGTGAAGCATGAAATGGTACAGTTATCATGACACCAAGTGGGAAATCATCCTGGTTGAAGCACCAAGAGAATCAGAGACATGGAACAGAAACTCCTTTCAGGGTGCTTGGGTGGCTCAGCTGGTTGAGCTTCTGACTTTGGCTTCAGTCATGATCTTACACCTCATGAGTCTGACCCCTGCATCAAGCTCTGTGCTGACAGCTCAGAGCCTGGAGCCTGCTTTGGATTCTGTGTCTCCCTGCCCCTCCCCTACTCGCTCTTTCTTCATACCTCCCTCCCTCTTTCTCTCTCAAAAAATAAACATTAAAAAAAAGAAGAGGGGCACCTGGGTGGCTCAGTTGGTTGAGTGGCCAACTTCAGCTCAGGTCATGATCTCACAGTTCGTGAGTTTGGGCCCCTCATCAGGCTTGGTGCTGACAACTCAGAGCATGGAGCCTGCTTCAGATTCTGTGTGTCCATTTCTCTCTGCCCCTCCCCCACTCACACTCTGTTTTTCTCTCCTCTCTCAAAATAAATAAATATTAAAAAATTAAAAAAAAAGAAACTCCCTTCAAACTCTATCTGAAGCCCACATTGCCTTTGGAGTCTTCAATTATAAGAGCAATAAAAATTAGTCAGCTTTTGCCACAGTAATGCTACATAACAAACTACTGCAAGAGGCTTTGACTTAAAACAGCTATCATTTGTTCTCACTCATGGATCTCTGGGTCACCTGGAAGTACATCTGAAGGCTGGATTCAGCTGGGTTTGGCTCCAACTTGCAGATTCCAGATTGGCCTCACATCTCCCTGTCTTTATTTTGATGAGAAATAGCTGGCGAATGTTCTTAGGGCAATGGTAGAAGTGCATAAAGTAAGACTAAGCAATACCTCTTCAGCTTGGCCAAAGGAAGTCATATGGCTGAGCCTACTACCCATGAGATGGGGAAGGAGACTCACCTGTAGTGGGAGGAGCCTCAAAGGGCACAGCCCAGGGAGGGAGGAATAGCTGAGGAGACTGATGCAGCCCACCATGTTTCCTTGGTTGCTTAGGACAGCTGTTTCTTCTATATGCAACTGAAACTTCTCTAACCTGACACATTTTCCAAATGACAATAATGAACATATCATTTGGGTGAAAAAATGTCTGTTCTCCAAATAAATGTCACTCTAATCTGGCCTAGGAGAATTTCCCAAGTCAGGTCAATAAGGAGTTTTTGGAGAAAAGCAGTTAATTCCGGTATATGTGGCTGTCACCATGTACTGTGTTCTGACTGATTTCCAAGACAGGTAGGGTGGCAGCCAATTCACTCTCGCCAGTCTTGGGTCTGGTGGTTTACCATACAGAAGACTGGGAACATAGATATTGGTACTGATGAGGGAACGTGGGGCAAGTTGAGGGTAAAGGACAGGCTAACAGCAACCCCTCCCCCAGGGGGGCATGTGTGCAATTCCTCAGACACTCCTGGCTGCCCAAGAACAGGGGAAAGGAAAGAAAGCAAATGGTTGACTGATAGAGATCACAGTCATGCAAGACAAGAGCTTCCTTCAGTTTACGGGATTACTTAACTTCGAGAAAAAGGCAATCTTATCCATAGCTTAATCTCCAGAAACCTATAGACTGTTTCCTAATGTCACCTTCATCAAGATGTAAGGGGGTTTAAGTGCTTGCCTTGGTGACGTGGGAAACAAAGGCACATGAAAAATTAAATTCCCTTACTGCCTACAGCTCATTGACAAGTCCTTGAAATAGGCAGACTGACCTCCATCTAGAAGCTCAGCTGCTCATGATGACACTTTGCTAGAAGCAAAACCTTGGTTTCACATTATCCTGATCCCCCCATCCCCCAGGATCCTGTAAGTCTCCTTAAACACATTAAAATTATTTTGCAAACATCCTTTATCTTTAACTCCCAAGTATATGTTGGCAATTATACTCCAAGCATATAGCCCCTGATATACGTCTGAAGAGTCTCATGAGGTTTTACCAAACAGTAATAAATGACATTTTCCTAACAATAGCTAGCCCCTCAAGGTCCTAGAAACCTTGCTTCCAAACTTCCTTAGAGACTTACACTGTCCCTAACCCCTCCCAACCTGAAGACATATAATCAGTCACTCTTCACAACCCCAGTTCAGCTCCTTCTGCCCACGGGCCCTGTCCCCGGGCTTTAATAAAATCATGTTTTAGCACCAAAGATGTCTTCAAGAATTCTTTCTTGGCTGTCAGCCACAAACTCCACCATCACCCCAAAACCCCATCAATATGATGGCATTTAGTCACAGGCCCAATTAACAGACTTAAAATGCCAGCATCTTGACAGAGGTCAGAACTCCAAGATTCCTTCCACAGGAGGTATGTTCAGACATTCCTCTCTGCTATCTGGAAGTGCACTTTAACACTGAAGCATAGGCAGTAATGAAATTCCCTGGTAAAAGAATTATAACCCATTTATGAAATAGCTCCTGTATCAATGATACAAAGGCGGCTGGGGAACAGAACAGAATGGCTTTTGTTTCCCACACAATAGCTTTAACACCAACAGCTGCTGAGGCCTCAGAAATCACCTTTCTAACTGCTGAATACATAAAGTGGCCTCAGGGGTGTCAAGAGTTAGCCATCAGTACCAATGTTGGTGGTTGTCTCAGGAGAGTGATCAGGCATCACAATGATTTTTAGTAAGCCAGTTTTGTGCCCAGGCTTTAATTAAAAACATATTCATCGTCAGGTATGATGAAGTGACCTGAAAAAAGCACATTTTTCTTTTGTTAAGTTAGATGGTTTTTAAATTCCTTGAAAAGAATTCTTCCCAGCCTGGAAATGTCTTTCAGTGACCCCCGAAAATGAAGATGGCTTCTGCTGCTTTGTAAAGGGTTTATTTTGCCCATAAGCAGGAGTACCAGACATTTTTGGAAGGAAAGTAGAATATTTCCTCCCTCTATGTTCCTTATAGCCATGGGTTTTCATGGCATAAAAAAAAAAAAACCACACACACACACAAAAAACCCCAACCATACCACCAGGTATGGAAGATCCTCTAAGATCCTCTAAGCTAGCTTTTCCTTTTCTTGGTTTGAAGATTTACTGAAAATGCCCGACACATTGGAGACCTAGTTTTTTTATTTTCTTAATAGTGAAATAAAGATAAAGCTTTAACTACTGGCTTATATTTTATAGTCAGAAATTAAATGTGCCTTGTGATAGTAAGTCATTTCAAAGATAAAACAGAGGAAATTCTGTAAGCTATTTAATTACATACCACACCTTTGACGATATGGGTGAGAAATTAGATTCTTACCTCCATGTCTTGTGAAGACACTATTATTCTTATTTTTTCTAGTAATACTAGGTTAGCATTTTTGGACAAAGGGATTATTTTATTTTATCTTTTATTTATTTTTAAATAAATAGAGAGTGCAAGCATGAATACGTAAGCAGGGTAAGGACAGAGGGAGGGAGAGAATCTTTTTTCAAAAAAACGTTTATTTATTTTTGAAAGAGAGAAAGAGAGCACTAGAGGAAGAGGGGCAGAGAGTCCTAAGCAGGCTCTGCGTTGCCAGCACAGAGCCCCGTGAGGGGTTCGAATTTATGAACCATGAGATCATGACCTGAATGAAATCTAGAGTCTCACACTCAACTGACTGAATCACCAGGGCCCTGGAGAGAGAACCCCAAGCAGGCTCCGTGCTCAGGAAGGAGCCAGAGGGAGGGCTCGATCCCGCGACCCTGGGAACATGACCTGAGCCAAAATCAAGAGCCAGATACTTAACCAACTGAGCCATTCAAGCACCTCTAGGGATAATTTTAAATGTAGAAATCAAAATATATCGCAGCATGAAGGAATACAAAACATATTATGGTATGTACAGAGACCTTCTAAGGCTAAAAACAATGTTCCTTGAAATTCACCATGAGTCCCCTAATGAGTTTAAAATGCAGACCTTCAGTTCAGTCCCACAGGAGAAGAAAGAATATTACGGGGTTTCCCTGTTAGAAAATTCTAGAGCTGAGCTTGAGGTAGGGAGGGGAATGATAACAAAGGTCAGGTCGAGCAGGACAGGAGATGAGATGAGAAAATAGGGAACAGAAATGGGCAAAAGTTTAAGTTGTAACGTATTTATCTGTAATTTCCTGTGAGCTTCTGAAACAGAAGACTTGTCAGTGAATGGGCTGTTGGAGGAGGTTTTGGTTGCTTTTATTAATTTAGTTGGTTTGTTTGCTGCCCTCCACTGAGACTGTTTGCTTCCTGAGGCCAGGAACTACATTTTTGTCTTTTGAGGCATTTGTTACGTTTGGGTTTTGTTTTGCTTATTTTATCTAAATGATTCCTGCCGTACATTTTTAGAAACTCAATAAATGGTAAAAGAATAGATGCATTAACTTTTTCATAAGCCCTTCTTAAAGAGTATTGACATAACTTCCACTGATTGAAATTATTTTAGCTGGCTCTTTGCCAGTTGCCTAAATGAGCAAACAAATGATTTAGATGTAATTAGAACTACGTGGGATTCAATCTGATCTTTTTAGTAAAAATGATATTGATGTACACGGTCAGTTGAATTTATGCCTTGATTCACATACATTTACCAAGAGACCTTAAATACATAGTTTGGAGCTTCATGCATATTTGTCAATTGTTTTGTGTATACAAAAAAATTGCTCAAAATGCAATTATATCTGATATACTTAGAGCTTAGTTCTGTGTTTCCACATCTGGTTTGGTTTCTCTTACGTACTTACTTAGAATGAGTTAGACTGACTACAAAAGCATTATTAAAACTCAATTTCAGTAATAGATCCCAAATCAGAAGTTACTGAAATTACAAATAGGCCAATAAACTAGGAAGCAGTCAAAATAAATACAAATGATGATACATAATAAATGCAAAGTTCACACTAAAATGGAATATGACAATGTCTATGGTGAATTTTTTCTAATGATACCATTTCATTTGGAGGTTATGTTCAACCTCCAGGATCATTAGTCTAGGCACCATTAGCCCGGTGGCAAGGTTTGGGCTTGTTTTCTTAATTCTGCTACTGGTTGAAATTCTGAGCCTCTTTTCCTTAAATATCAGTTTCCTCAGGTGTAAAATGGAAGTAAATTACACAAACCTCTGCCTTCCTCAGCAGGCAAACATGGGAACTATTCATTAAACAACGTCTACAAATACTTTGAGCTTTTCAGGCAAAGATGTTACACAAGGTAAAATTGCACATCCTCTCTCCCATCTGCAATATGAAAGGCAAATCTTCGAAAAACACATTTTAAAAGGGCAAAACAATGAGC
This sequence comes from Crocuta crocuta, assembly GCF_008692635.1. Taxonomy (NCBI): domain Eukaryota; kingdom Metazoa; phylum Chordata; class Mammalia; order Carnivora; family Hyaenidae; genus Crocuta; species Crocuta crocuta. The sequence goes on from NW_027551566.1 coordinate 2,343,537, forward strand.
TCAATTTTCAGCTCCACACCCATGTATATATATTTTTTCTTACAGAAAGCTTCCAAAGACTTCAAAGGGAGCTCTGTCCATGCAAGGAAATGGAAGATGGAGAGATTCAAAGCCATTAGGAACAGAATTTCTGAAATTCTTAATAAGCCTCCTTTTCCTTTATAAATGTAATTTTTTCTTATGCTTCTGTATTCCTTCTTTTCTTTTTTTGAGGCCCTCTGTTTCCCAGTTTGGTCCAAACAAATAACAGATTGATATCAGTGTCAGTTTCAAAGTTCAAAGTTCACAAGTTCCCCTCTTTGGGGCAGAGTATTGCCATTATTTACCAAATAAAGAAACGGTAGAGAAGTACAGACATGTAAAAGAGAATAAGTGAGAAATCACTTCCACTTCCACAGACACAAACTACAATTTTGAAAAGCCTTATGGTATCTGCTGAGAGCAATGATGACCCAAGGACACTTTCTGGCTTGCATTTTTTTTTTTTTAAAGCTTGCTGGGCATTGAGCCCAATATGAGGCTTGAACTCACAACCACAAGACCAAGATCTGAACTGAGATCAAGAGTCACTTAACCGACTGAGCCACCCAGGTGCCCCTCTGGCTTCCATTCTTTTTGTTTTTAACATTTATTATTTATTTATTTTGAGATAGAGGGAGGGAGGGAGGGAGGGAGGGAGGGAGAGGCAGAGAGTGAGAATTCCAAGCAGGCTCTGCACTATCAGCACCGAGTCTGACATGGGGCTTGATCCCACAAACTGTGAGACCATGACCTGAGCTGAAACCAAATGTTGTATGCTTACTCTGAGCCACACAGGCACCCCTGGCCTGCATTCTTAACATGAGAAAGAGCATATCCCAAATCATGCTACATGGGCAGAGTGGGCTGTGATTAGTGCAAGATCTGCTCCAGGTATACTCTAGGCACTCATGAAATATTTGGGAGATGAATGAAGCACTGCTTTTGCCTCTGCAAACTTATTAGTAATACTACCCATGAAGAAATGTTATTTAAAGAACTACATATCTTTAATTCCTTTACATTCTTCACGTTATCCAGGGCAGACAGTAGGAACATAACGGATTCCTGTAGTATTCTCCCACATAGATTGAATACTAGCTGAAAGAAAGAGGATTCCCGTATCAATTAGGGTTGGGCTTGGCTGCCTGCAACAGAAAACCTAGCTTAAACAGAAAACAGCAGCTATAACAGGATGGAAGACAATTTCTCTTTTATGCAAAGAGAATCTGGAAATATGAAGTCCAGGGTTACTGAGTGCCATAAACTTATCAAAGACCCAGACTTCTACCTGCCTAACTCCTCATTCTAGTGCAAGGCTTCCACCCTCACAGATGGCCCTGGATGGCTGCTGGAGATCAGACATCATATCCTCATTCCAGTTAGCAGAAAGAAGGGAAGAGAGAAGAAAAAAGGAGCCTTCCTCTTAGTTGAGCCACTCCCTTTAAGTGTCCCAGAATTCCCATTTCAACTACTACTACCTCCATCTCAGTGGGCAAAACTGAATCACACGATCATGCCTGATGCAAGGGAGGCTGGGAAATAGTTGGGTACAATGCTGCCTTGAATAAAATTGAGATTCCATTATCAAGTCTAAAGAGAGCAATGGCTACTGGGGGCACTAGTGGCCTTTGCCATATTTCCTTAAACCGCTATAATACATTGCATAAATTTCTTCAACTTGCATTTTTCTTTTATTTCTCTTATTAACTCCAGCTATATCAATCCTTTGTACACCCTTATTCCTCATCTGGATATTCTCATTATTTTGCAAACATTATAGAAAATGAAAATCATTGCCACTCTATGACACTCGCTTGTGGCCATTCTTACACATTCACCTTAGAAAAAAAATATTTTGGGATTTGAGTTGAGTGACTTTTATTGGATTTCATCGATTCTAGGAGGCACATTTTTTTTTCACAACTTGGTGTCCCTGAAATCAACCTCACAATTAATGTCATCCTAACCACTGCAGTCAGCCAGGCACCAGCAGAGACACAATTCCTTTCCTGGGTGTGGATGACTTGGACATGGCTCTTCATTGGCATCACTTCCAGAGAGTCCTGTGTGTTTTGTGTACAACTAAACTAACAATGTCTTCAAAAAGATTGCAGCATGATTTGGCATTAAAATGAACACTTACTGTGTTCCCATAAAGGCCTGGAAACTGAACAGCAGGGTGCAAATTTGATATTAGTGAATCAAATATTAGTCATTGGAGGAATGGCTGTCATTCCATATTTCCTTGCAATGCAAAAATCAAGTGTTTTATAGGAACAAATAAAGGATGATAGATACCCACAAGTAGATACCTGTGTTATGTTTTGTTACTGAGACACCCGCCAAAGTTTTATTCCCATCACATAACAGGGAATGTAAATTGCCTCTCTTCTCTGAATAGATGAAAGAAATTTCAAAGCAATAAGACTTATATGACTGATTCATATTCTATTCAGGATTCACATTAAAACACTGTGTCATAGCTTAATTTGCCACTTCTTTTTCCTTCATGGTACATAAAATAAGGTACACCTTATAAATGAAAGCTCCTTAGATCTTATAAAGTGATTCACTTGTTTTTAATTAAGTAACTGCCCTTGACAAGCAGCTCATAAAAGCATTAAAGGTTTGATTGCTTTGGGGCGCCTGGGTGGCTCAGGTGGTTGAGCAGACTCTTGATTTTGGCTCTGGTTATGGTATCACGGTTTGTGAGTTGGAGTCCTGCATCAGACTCTGTGCTGGTAGTGCAGAACCTGCTTCGGATTCTCTTTCCCCCCATGCTGTATCTCTCTAACTTTCAAAATAAATAAATAAACTTTAAAAAAAGTATGATTGCTCTGATGCATACATGAGCATTGGCAAGGGAGATCCACTGATGGTTTTCAGAGACACAAGTTTCACTGATGATCAATGTCAGATACACTGGCACGTGTACCACGATAACTTCAAATGGCTCCATGTTCCCCCGTCCCTCCCTTGAGTCATGTCAAGTGTTTAGAAATGTCCCCAAAGCCTCCGCATCACACTAATTGGATCTTGTCTTGCATGTTTCAGCTACTTGGCACTCCAGGTATCATCTTCCATACAGTGGCACCTACAAACTGAAGAAATGACTTCTCCAGTATGAACACACAGGGAAAGCAGGAATGAAGCAAATCCATGACAAGGAAATGGTTAGCAGAACCAATAATCTGATCCTGTATTGTTTTCAAAACACAAATGACTACTACAGTGTATATGTATCTCTTGAGAAACTTCATTTGCTGCTTAATTATTCTCAATTTCTATATCCCCATGAAAAACCCACTTGTGATAAAATAAAATGAAGGTATGCCTCAAAGGTTTTGCAAACACTCAAATTCAAAAGTGAGGGAAGGCACTGTTCCTGTTAAATAATGTCCTTCTGAACTGATGGCATTCTCTTTCAGGTATTGGAAGACAAAAAGGGTCCTCCAAGTATTAAATGGAAACTGCATGTCTGAGTGTGTATATAATATAGAATTTGACTCTGTATATCTTAATAGTTAGGCAAGGAACCAGAGAAACATATGAAATAATCTGATAAATTTATTTTCTTGAGATATTTGTTAAATTAAAAGGTTGTATTGTTGGTTGTTTTCCCTTTCTAAGAAGGTAAGAGTAAGGATTATGGAGAATGTATGGGATATCATCCGTCTGAATTCTACATGCTTAATGAAAGGGACCTCTGGTCATCCTCTTTCATAAAGGACGGGACATGTAGCTTATCAGGGATGCATGAACAGTTGATATTTAGCCACTGGCTTGGAAATATTTTGCATTTAATATCCTGGAAGTAGACTGGATTCTTCCCTTATTCCTATAGGAGCAACTGACAAATACACAGCAGAGAGTTATAATGTCACAGAATCTGTCCCTACTCAGAGAAGCGATTAGAAAAAAAATATTCATATAAAATCCATATTCTAGTAACAAAGCCAGTCTAATTTGGTGGCGAAGGAGGTTGGATACATGGAATGATTGTGAGGGCATTACGATAAACCCATTCAGTATCCTGCTGCCTGAAATTCTGCCATCAAAACTTTAACGTAGAGCTTAATGCAACAATGTCAACTCAACAAACACACACTGAGCATCTACCATGTGCCAAATACTTGCCAGTGTGCTGAAGTAAGAATGAGACATGGTTCCCATCTTTAATTCTCATTAAGTCAGGTGACAGACCTAAAGACAAATAAAATGCAGTATATAAAATGCAGTGATAAGGGTAGTGTGTCAGGAAGCTATTGCTGTGTAACAAAGCAACCCAAAGAACAAACATCCCTGTAGCTGAGGTTACTGTGGGCCAGCAGTATGAGCTGTGCAGAGCTAGGCAGTTCTTCTAGAACCAGTTGGGAGGCTGTCAGATCAGCTGATGTTTGGGTGGTCTACAATGGCAAGGAAGTCTTCTTACAGATGGTGCTGGCTGAGCTAGATTTGAGAGGATCAATATATGTCTGGATGGACAAGAGAGAAAACAACTTTCTAGAGGAGAGGGAGAAGCCAGGACAAGGGGTCTGCAAGGGTGACACAGTCCACTGAAATACAGACCAGTCTCTACAAATGCATTTTCATGTGATGTCCTGCAAAGGCAGGATGGACCTGCCTGGGAACTACAGGAAGTAGACCCAGAAGGGGATGCAGAGAGTGGAGCAGGGCTCAGGAGAGAAAGCTGGGAGAGAAAGCCGATGACTAACTGTGTTCCTGCTGCCATCTCCCACCTCTGGGCACAGAATAAGATGACAACTTTGTTTGTTCTCCCAGGGGGTAAGCTGTTTGCTCAAGCCGAGTACCTGGCTATTTGCACGGCTGGTTTAGGCCTCGGGTTCATTTGTTAGGAAAATGACAACCGTGGAGGAAAAGAAATCATTTTCCGGAGCACCTCTGTCCAAGTGAGTGCTGTTCCACAGATACAGCTTTTTCAATCTTGCTGTCTCCCTACCATTTTTTTATTTTCACCCCTGGCTCTTTTCAACACAGGCCTGCATACCCTGACTCCCATTTTCATTTGGAAGGTGTGTCTTCAAGCATGTTTTCAGTCTTTCAATTAGACTCATTATTCCTGTTGACATCCAATTCTATCTCTGGGAGAGTCTGGAAAAATTAAGCATATCTCTTTCATCTCAATGCAAACAATGGTTTGTATTCTTTTTCACATGACTTTAAAATTCTGTGCACCAAAAGGTTCGCTGGGCTTTTTTGTTAGAGCAATGCATAATGATTGTTTTGAAGGAAGAAGCCTTTCTGAAAATTCCTGTGGAGAACACTAAGGGTAAAAACAAAGTTCAAAGGAATTTGGTCAGGATCAATGGTCCAAGGGAAGAACTTATAGGAAGAAAGAAAACAAATCCAGGCTCTTTTAAAACTGAAAAGAAGAGGGCTAGGCAGAAACCTCGGCAGGAAGAAGCTGAAATACAATAAATGGGAGTGGCCACTGCCCAATTAAAGTAGAGATACATTTTAATAAAACACGGGAGGCTAATTTCAGTCATTCAGATACTTCACATCAGAGCAGGGAAAGTAAAGGTCTTGGTCCCACTGTGAATTCTTGTGAAAAGAAGAGCCCATTTATGTGAGCACTGGGTGTTGTAGGTAAGTGATGAATCACTGAATTCTATTCCTGAAACCAGTATTGTGCTGTATGTTACCTAATTGGAATTGAAATAAAAATTTGAAAAGATAAAAAAAGAGCCTATTGCATGGAAGAAATTAGTACAGAGCATTCCCACTTTCCTTATTTTCCTCATTCTTTGAATCAATTCCTAATGATTTTTACAACACTTTTTAGAAAGGCTAATTCCATGCTCTCAATAGAAACTTCTCCGAAATCAGCATTTAAACATCTGAAGTTATCACACACACACACACACACACACACACACACACACACACACACAGCAAAAAGAATCCTGCTGTAATTAATTAGTACCCAAGACCTTGTCATGCCTGGGAGGGGAGTTGGCTTGCCACTTATAGCTGGGAACTACCTATGGGGTGGCAGGTGTGACTTTCAGGGTATTTGGGACCCCACACACAAAATCAAGCAGAAGTCTTTGGGAAAGTATTCCCTTTTGCTTCACTCTGTTCTATGTTCACACACAAAACTATTTTCAAAAAGAAACCCCTTAAAATCCCTGTTGGTGAGATAGAAGGGAATAGAAAGCATATTGCCCTGTCTTTACACCTGTGCACCACTGACATCATGCTTCAGCGCAAAGACAGCCCGCACTTCTAATTTCTCACAAGCACGTCAGCGGTAAACAGTCCCAGCGTTCGTGTTAATGACACCATCTGGCGCCTCCCATAACTGTGTAGCATTCAGCTTCCAAACAAGATGTAATGGCAGCAACACATGAAACCCACTGACATTTACAGTAAGGAAATTTATTATCAGTCATCGGTTTGGTATAAATGTGTTTGCATGACTGCTGGGGCTATAAAATCATCACCTTTGCCAGGCAAGCGAAGGTGCAATAAATAATGGATTTTAAGCCATGCATGAACTACCAAATCATTAAACATTTATCACACAGGCACAATAGCATCTTAAGCAACAGTTACCACTTGAAAAATTAATGCCGGTTTTGAGGGTTAAATGAAAACCATTTAGTCTAAGCTTTAATGATTTTTAATATGGTTTGGTATAAAATACAAGGATTTTTTTCATTTTTATTTTTTAGCTGAAAATGATGTATATGTAAATAGCTCTTTTATAATAATTTTCTTATGGGGAACCACCACCTCATGCTCTTTTGTTAAAAAAAAAGACTAAGAAACATAAACTGAAATGTTTCTTGAAAAAAATCATGGTTAAAACCTTTTCAAAACTAGAAATGACACAAAAAAGGTTCTTTAGGAATCAGATGGCATTCTTCCCTTTAAAATCCTTAATGGATTAGTCAGTATGGTTGCAATTAAATCATTTTAACTGTGAATTAGGAAATAAGTAAATATTAAGTCACAACCCACTAAATCCCTCAAGTAATCTAGCCACATTTGTCCCTATTACTTACTCCTTTAAAATACTCTCCCTATGGGGTGCCTAGTGATTTTCTCTTATATATTTGTTCATTGGGTATCCATGGCTTAAAATAAATTCGCAGAAGTACTAATTCAAAATACAAATAGACTGGGGGATGGTTATTCGCATTACATTTATGGATAATTTATCAAAGAAAACTGTTCAAAGGAACAAAGAGGAACCTAGGTGGGAGTTAGTTATTTATTTTCTTCCTGATCACAGAAGAGTGGAGGCAGGAAGTAGGTGGCTGCCCCTACACAAGCCTCCGTGTGCTGGAGGTCAGCCAGCAAGTTGGACCTGGATCGACACAGTGCGCTCAAGAGCTCTGTGGTGGGATGCGACGAGGAAGACAGATGGTTAAAACAACACCATCTCAACGCATAAAATGATCACCTAGCAAGAGGAAACAGAGCCACGTCTATGGTGTGCGAAACCGTTTTAAAAAACATAGTTTTAGGCAGAAGTCAAAAAATGACTGAGTTAGAGATTTCTAGTTTGTGAGTGAAGCTTAACTCCTTGGTGAGAGCTGTTGTGAAGTTTTATGAGCCTGCAGCACTGTGGTTTCCCTGCCCCCTCCCATGCACACACCCTGAACAGGGAGTGGGGGGGGGGGGCAGCCTTGGAAGGAAGGGCAAGATGGTCTGCAAAGCACATCAAGAGGCCTGCATGGGAACCCTGCTCCTGACCCCTAAATCAACGGAAGGTAGTGTGGAGATTTCTCTTCACCTCTGGTGACCACTGCTGTCTAAGTGGGTCGGGGGCTGCCCCTTTTGTATGCCCTAGAACTGAAATCCAAGGTTTGTCATGATGAGGGCTTCCTTGAACTATGTGTGAGGAGGGGCACCTGTTCTCTGGAGAATAGAGGTGGGGGTGCACAGGAATGGAGATATCACTGCAGTACCCATCCACGGATACACACGTGCACCCCTCTGCTTACCTCAAGTCATATTTGACTTATCTCAAGTCTCCCTTATTCTCAAGGGAGAATGTCAGTTCTGGGCAGACGGAAGAGTGGGTGGCTACTTGCTCTGCATCGCTATCTGTAAAGCCCAGGGAGGCACCATCATTTCATTGATTACAAGAATGGCTAACTAGTGTGACTGTGTGGAAGTGAACCCAATCCACTGGGTACTGTCATAAAATAACATGTATTGCTTGAGCTTTCACATTAAAAGTATCAAGTAGGAATTTTTCTAAAGCAGCTTCTCTCTCTAATATCCTATGTGAGGGCCACACACTGGCCTGGTCCTTCCATCTGTCACTAATTAATTTAAATATTTCCTAGAGTTCAGGCTGTTATATTATGTGTTCTGGAAATGACGATCAGGGCTCTCCTCAGAGGTAATCAATGAATAACACCAAGAAGACCTTGCTCATTTCTTTCAAAGTTATGTCAGCTCCTATATACTTTATTAATCACTCTGCCTCCAAGTGTGTGTGTGTGTGTGTGTGTGTGTGTGTGTGTGTGAGAGAGAGAGAGAGAGAGAGAGAGAGAGAGCGCACACCATGGCAAAAGCAGCTCTCCTAAGGGTGTGATCCAAGCCGCCAGCCTGAACACAACTGTGAAATGAAAAAAAAACAGTTAACAATGAAGGAAGAGAAACAAAAAGCAATTCAACAGATGCATGTCATTTTTACTCTTCAGTGTGGATCGGTTTTTCTTGTTAATTATATCACCTATTCTTTCCTTATATTGATAATTACATAATTACATGAAACAGATGGGTGACAGAATGCGCCCAGATGGCAAGAACGTAAACAGGCTTACAAATTGCTTATTCTTGAGCATATTATAAAGAATTATTTAATAATACATAGATTTCTATGCTTTACACATCTGTTAAGTAGAGCCTTCAAAATAGCAGTTACTTTGTCATTTTTTCTTAAACAGATACAATGCCCTCCCCAGGAATTCCTAGGAAGCCAACTGCCATGAAAAATGAAAAATATTTAACCTTTTCCAAACATTTGGATACCTGAAATTCTAAACTCTTATTTGAGTTGGTCCCCCCAAACCTTCATTAAAAATAGAAGTCACTGTTTCAAGGGGAGTTACAGCACTCCACATAGTTCTGGTCTGCTTTGAGCAAAGCTAGAGAAGGTTAAAAAGAAAAGGAAGGCTTATGTACAAAATTTAAAATGTTTTAACTGCATCTGTTGGGCTTTTTATGTGCAAATAATTTCAAATAACTGTGAAATCAAAGGCAAAATGTCAATGCTGTGTCACTGGGTGTGTCCCCATGGGATGGCGCCCAGGTGGAGGCGGTTCTCACATGGGCGCAAAGGCAGGCCCAGGGACAGCCTAGGTTTCTGACGGGTTTGAAGAAGGGCAATCGTCTCCTTCCTCCCAGCCCTTTCTGCACCATTAGGTCAGGTCTCTGCTTATATGCCCCTTACGAGAGAGGCCTTTTCCACTGCTCACCCCTTATTCTCCGTCCCCTCTCAGGCTTCCTTCTTGTCACTGCCTGGCATGGAGCATCCCTGTGTCTCTGTCCATCGTGTGCCTCTCTCACTAGAACATGGGTGCCAGGACGGCAGGAATTTGCCTACTTGACTGCCACAGCCCTGGGCGCCAAAAGCCGGGCCCATCCTGTGGTCAGCACGCAGTAAATCCTGACATGACATTCAAAGGCTATAAATTAAGTCTCCAGCTCTGAGCTTCCTAACTAGACATGCAGAACAGGCCCCGGGCCCATGTTTAGGCAGAGGAGTCTCTCCACGCAGGGCAGCGGGTAACTGCATGAATGGTGGGCCCAAACCACAGTGTGTATCAGAATCTAGACAAAGAACACAACACCTGGACAAGTGATGTGCTGGTGTGGAGAAGCATGTTTAGGGAAGGACAAACCCACTGGGCTCTTGGGAAGAACCTGGAGAGGGGAGGCAACGTGAGGAACAGGACTCCAAAAGCAGGCGTGCAGGCAGTGGTCATCCACTGCACTTGGGGAGCTGATTACCTGTAGCAGGTGTGGCTAGAACTGGAGCACTTCTCCAGGACAACGTTCGGATGGTGATTATGTGTACTCTGTGTCTGTGCATGTGTGGGTGTGTGTATGTGCCTGTGTGATTGGGGCGGGGAGGGAGAGGGAGACACAAAGTGATATAGAGTGAGAGAGACAGAGAGAGGTTGGTTTATAAAAAGCATTTGAGAAGATGGCCTTGAAACCTAACTATGTGGCTTATCAGTAAACCACAGGTGGCTGGGGGGATTAAATGAGCCCATTCTTATAAAGAATAGGGAATATAACACTTACACATGTTAACACTTATTAGTGCTTCTCCTGACTTCGCCTGGCTTTTCTTACTTTTAGCATATATTTTTATTTGTAAAAAAATATAATGAGACAAATTGAATAATTTTATTGAACTACATAATATTTTATGTTATATTTTGCAAAGAATGATATTCAGAAATTTTAATTACCTCCAACACTGGCACTATAACACAACTATTTTTATTTGTATGTATTTCCTTCCTGTTTTTGACATATGCATGCATATTTCTATATAGTCGAAATAAATCCCTAATTAATAAGAAAAACAAAATATAAAAGATGCATTTGATTACTTGGGGCCTGGAGACATCTGCTCTCCAGTGGGATGGTTCATCAGAGGGCAAGCATGCAGGGAAAGAGAAGCCAAGCCACTGGTGTCCTGTCTCACTTCAAGCTCAAGGGAACCAGGATCTCGACATGGCTGCCCTGAGAGGGGCCAGGGGTTCTTGGGCCTGAGGCAGCATCCTCCAGTGCAAACAGCTCCAGCAGAGCAGAACACATAGGGAGAGGGGAGAAGGGAGACGGTGGGAACATCCCCATGAAAAGCAGAGTCAGGCACCTACATCCCACAAGACAAAACGATAAACCAAGGTCATGGGCAGGGTACTGAGCATGAGTTGAACCTAGCCACTCAAACGCCTTCAGAGGCTGGCAGTTGCTCCTGTCTTCAGGGTGAATCAGATCACCCAGATGTGTATCCATCTGTGTGTCTATCTCTCTATCGGTAAGCTGTTAGAAGTCATACTAGCAGCCCACCAGCTGGGGTCCTACCAACACAGAGTGACCGCCGACTGCAGTGTGTGAGGAGGCAGGCTGTCTAGTAAATGAATTAAAATACTTGCCAATTGTATATAATTCCACGGGACATTATCAGACATCACTGTGACCTGCTCACAAATTTAAAAATGTGCCAGAAAAATCCCAGTTCAACTTTTCATATCAACAGTTATCTCTGGTTAATCGGAACACCACACTGAGAGTCAATGAGCGGTGGTGAAAATGGCAATGGTGTTGGCCAGCAGGGCTTCACCACAGCGACCAGAGAGTGCTCTCTGGCACTGGCTCCCTGGCAGCATGACTCCTTTCGGTTAAACAACTAAACTACCATAAAAACCTTGATTATAACGACTACCATGGTGATAATTTCAATGCACTGAATTATATTTAAAAAAACAGAACAAACAAAAGCTGGGACATGATTGAAGAGTGGGAGAAGTAGGAGCAATGGTGGAGTATGTAATTTATGTTTATTACCAGGGGTTTTCAACTGCCTGAACGGCTCAGGCCTGCCTGCACTGTAGTTGAGTCATGTTTGATATCTCAAACAAGTAGCAATAAAAAACCTTTATGGCTCCCACGTTATTTCCATACCTATTTATTCTATCTTTTCCCCCCTGTTTTTAAGCTATCCTTGTTGTTTTCTTCTCGCTTATTAAGTTGGTTACCATGGAGATCATGACATCAGTAATCTTGACTCAGCTTAATGGTCTTGAGGCAACATACAGGATAAAGGTTTTCATTTTCCCTTAAAGAGGTTCGACCCCAGAGAACAGCGGCACTGTGTGGTCTGAGGACTGAGGGCTTCAAGCTGCATCCCCAGTGGGGGCAGTGTGCTGGCAGCAGGCACATCAGGCTCCCTTGTCCAAGGCAGCACCGGGCACCCCAGCATGGGCAGGAAGGCAACCGGCGCTTTGCCTTCCAAGGCCCACTTGATCCTTTGCCTCTGACACACACAAATGCTATTTTCCTTTCAGAGTTGTCCAGTGTATAAGTAAGGACAACTAAACTCAGATGGCTTTATAAAAATGACAAAGTTGTGGAAAGGAAAATGTTTAATCCACCTGGGCTCACTGTGAGTGTAAAATCTCTATAGGTTCCTGGTTGGTTTCCTTGTTTCCTTAGTCTTTCACATCATCCAAGAAAGCATATCCTACCTTGTAAAACGAGAATTTATTTTTTAAATCATTTTATTTACTTATTTATTTCCATCACCTATTCACCCATCCCCACACCCACACCTCCCCTCTGGTAACCATCAGTTTGTTCTCTATAGTTATGAGTCTGTTTTTCAGTTTGTCTCTCTCTTTTTTTTTTTCCTTTTTAAGCTAGAATTCATTAATAAGACACAACATCTAAAAGCTTTCATGAAAAGACTTAAAAGTTAGACTTATAATACTTTATAATAGGTGCATCCATTGACATAAAATCACTTCATAATGAATGGAGATATGTTTTTATAATTCCTCCACAGACCAGAAGGAGTGGGCCAGCCCCACGAGTGGCCTCCTTGCTCTGAAGTCTGTGTGTATATTACTGTTATGATGGGGGTGGGCTATTTTATATTAGCAGGTATATTTAATGCCTGACAAATCCCTGTTGACACATGACCCCTCCTGACCCTCCAGGCAGCACCCAGGGGACCCCAGCCCCTGTGTAGATATACCATAGTAGAGTCCATGGGTCACTTTTCTGCTTTTTCATTTCAAACCTGATGGCAGATTGAGACAAGGTTTTTGAGTCTCAAAAAAGCCTGACTTTTGAATATTAAAAGCATTTGCCTCAAATCACAGATTTCAGAAGAACACATGGTTATAGCAAAGTCTGTTGTCACAAAACTAGAAGGAGGAAGAGAGTTGGAGGGAAAGAGAGGCAAATATGGTACAGGCCTCTCCTTCCCTCTGGTTAAGGCCATAGAAGTGGAAGAAAAGTAAAGGATCCTTACAAAGGTTCTGGAAAATATGGGAGCAGAGAGATCTCTGCCTCACAGAGAAGTCCCTGCCACTTGTTCTGAGAAGGGTAGAGATGGTTGAGGCTGGTGCCAGGGCAAGAAAGAAGATAAGGCAGGTCATGAGCTTCCCAAAGCCAAAAGTGGTACAGAAGCAGGGAAGAGAAGGAAGCAGAGGTGGTGAAGGGAAGAGAGAGAGGAGTGTGGAGAGGGATATATGCTGAGGAGAGAGAAAGAGCATGCTCCAGCCAACATGATGCCTGACGCAAAGAGTTCTCAAGGCTGTGAAGAGGAAATGTCCCCACTGCAAGTAGCAAATGCCATTTAGGGACCCTGAATGCCAAAATAAGGGATGACTGAGGACAAGCTGACGTTCTGAAGCCCAGTGGATGCCTGTGAGGGCAGGCACTACTCAAGCACCAGACAAATGCCCCCCACCCCAACTCCATGCCCTCCATGATGCCATTATACTTCACGGGTTCCTGAGAACTTGTAATGTCTTCCCCAACCCAAAAAAGAAAAAAGGGAAAATTCCTGAATGGGCTCCATTTAAACTTTAAATTGTAAAATTTACTTGGGATTTGGGGGATTACTTCTTCTCCCATTAGGTAGAGTGGAGACCCTAAGCAGAGATTTAGCTAAGTCAGAGGGAAAAAAATAAGGGCAAATAGAAGACTGCCATTTTGCAGACCTGATTATCTGACTCAAAACATCTATATCTGACAATAAAAAGAGGGCTTCTTTGCATGCTGATGGTTTACCTGGATAAAGCAAGCACACTGCAGAAAGAAATCATCTTTTTCAAGTGGGGAATCACACCTTTCATTTTCAAATTCTAAAACTTCATGTTTTCTGATTAAAGAAATAGCTTTACCTTTGACCTAGTAAACAGTTTTCCAGGAATTTATTGAAAGGTAGTTATGATGAAAGTGCTCAAAGATAATAAGGATGGATATGATAGCATTGTTTATGATGATACAATTTGGATAAAAACGGCAATGACCAACATTAGGGAATGGCTACAAACAACAGTGGTGAATCTTGTGATTTGGCACTGGGATACGGCAGTCCCAAAGCCTCAGCCTAGCAGCTGTCTGGCCTCGGGTAAGTTATGTCACACAGGACATCAGAGGCATGAAGACAATGGATGCTACATTCCAAAGAAGCTCCTCTTGTGAAAAATGTCAGAGCAGGTAGGCAAGCACTGGTTAAATGACTTTAAATGCCTCATTCACAATGAAGATATAAAAGGGTAAAAAGAACAGGTATAAGAGAAGATTTTCCTGGAGATTTCCTCAGTGAGAAATGTTGATATGCCCTTGGTCACATATCACTCCACCCCAAATAAGACACATGCAGATTGCCTCTTCTTTTTTTTTTTTAATTTTTTTTAATGTTTTATTTATTTCTAGGAGAGAGAGAGAGACAGCGTGAGCAGGGGAGGGTCAGAGCGAGAGGGAGACACAGAATCCGAAACAGCCTCCAGGCTCTGAGCTGGCAGTGAGCACAGAGCCCGACGCGGGGCTCGAACCCACGAACCACGAGATCATGACCTAAGCGAAAGTCGGACGCTTAACCGACTAAGCCACCCAGGCGTCCCGCAGATTGCCTCTTCTTTCACTTTAAGTCTCCATTAAAGGTTTGGGGGCCCTCAGAGACCCTCACATGAGTTGCCACAGTTAGTGGACGCAGTGGACTGGTGTGTGATTTCTGCCCAAGAAATGTGAAGGATGCAGGAGGCAGGCGGCTGCTGCTGGGTGACGGAAGGGAAGGTGGCCCACAGGGGCTGTCTGTTGACCACAGGTGTAAGCATTTATTATAGGTTCTTCCTAGAGGGCCACTGCTGTGGGAAATGAAGACTCAGGGTGCAGAGCTGGGAGGGTGCATTATCTGTGCTATGGAATGCGAGCGGGATGCCCTCAGTGACAGGAATCTCCAAGGAAACCGAGCACCCGCCACGAAAAGAGGAGTCTGGTCAACAGAGCAGGAGCTACCCTATGATGGTAGCAGTTGAGTCCAGAGCTGCCTGCTTCACCCCCTCCCCCAGGCTGCTCCTCCCTGCTCTGCCCCCAGTTTCACAAGTACCAGGAATATAGCTAAATCACAAGAAACTAACAGGCTTAAAAAAAATCGACCCTTAACTATAATGAGCTAAATATATGCTACATACTGGGGGGCATGGTGAGTTAGAAAATGTCCTCCCTGCCCTCCTTCCCCAGCTCTAGGCTTTGAAGAGCCTGAAATTCAGTCCTCCATTAAGAGCAACCTTGGGCTGCACATAGCCCAGTTCCAGGAAAATCTTCAGCTGAAGCCACCCTCAGGACCACCCTCGGATCAGCCAATCAAAAGAAATGTGTAATATTCCTGTGGTCTGAGTCAGGGCTGGGAACTGCAGTTAGTTACTCTGTACAAACTAGCCAATCACTCACCGCTTGCCTAAACCCCAGATAGGCCCTTTGAGCTCACCTTATAATTGGTCATTTTCAAAGATTCTCAAAGGTCATGATTGGGTCCCACCAAAAGTAACGGACGCCTCACGGATACTGAATGGTCAAAACTGTACCATGGGTGTTGTATAATTATGATTGGGGCTTATGTGATGATGCAATGCGTACAACGTGTGCACTGTAACACCCCGTCCCTTACCCCATAAAAACCCTGCTCGCTATTGTTCAGGGCTTCTCCTTGCTGCCGCTGCGCTGGTAGGTGGGTGAGCCCCTGCTCGAGCTTGTAATAAAGACCCTTTTGTACTTGCATCGGTGCCGGCTCCTTGGAGGTCTCTGGGGACACATGATTCGGGCACAACAGCTTCAGCAGGGAGAGGGGGAACTCCAAACTTCAGATGAAAATTGAGTTTTGATTATTACATGAAATGAAACTGGACATTTTGTGGAATGAAGATGATGTTTTGTGATTTGGAGTGACCCACACAACTTTAATTACCTAAAAGTAATGAGAAAAATCACAGGGTGGCTTGCCCACTTTCTACCTGTGTACCAGGGAAAGCCTGGCCACAGTGAACATATTTACAGAGTGACAGAAGACAGAAATCAAGTGGCTTCATCATTATTCCTACAAGAAATGATGGGTTTAATGCTCTGTTACATAACCATACCTCTCCTAACCTCAGTTTCCTCCCAGCACAAAATGGAGAAGACAACACCCAGCTTCAGGGAGAACATGGTAAGGTAGTCCATGCAACCCTGCAAATGCGTAACACAGAGCCCGGCACAGAAAGTACTCACAGTAGGCTAGGGGTTGCTGGTCACAGAACAGGTGCAACCATTGAAAGGACACTTTGGAATACTTAGTAATGTGCAAAGACATTCATAACACATTAAGTGAAAAAGTATGTTTCAAAACATCATATTTAGTTGCATGTGTTTTTTTACGCAGAAAATAATCCAAAAGTCAGAAGACCAAAATATTAACAAAGGTAATCTATAGATGGATTATTGCAGCTTTTATGGATTTTCTCTTTCTATTGATTTTTCCTAAAATCCCTACCAGAAATATGCACTGCTTTTGTAACGGCGAACTTTTTTTAATCAAGAGGAAAAGAAGTAACTTCCTAGTCAGCATCTGTAGCTCTAATTGTCCCCTTTGTCATTTTACATCCCCAGCTACTTTAAAATACACAAAGCAAAGCCTCCTGTTGGTGTTGCCATGCCTTTCCTCCCTGAAGGCGGATTCTAAAGAAGCCACTTAGCTGTGAAGGCCAGTTCCTGCCCCGGGAGCTCAGGTCCACCCAGGAGCCTTGCTTGGCTGTGGCCCTTCCCAGCACCGCGCAGGCAGCTGATATATCCCGAGGTGCTTCTGGAGCTCAGTGGCATTCATTACTCTGGCTCTGCGGGGAACAGAATGCATTTTTTTCCTTCCTACTGGGTTGCCGCAAGAGCCTGATCAACACCAACATCCAGGAAAGCCTCAGGATTATTTTTTTTTTTTCTGTTGGGAGCTGTTGTAAAAGCAGTGACACTAGTAAAGGTGGACTGAAACAAAGGACATGTTTAAAAACCAGGAAGTCCTCCATTTCACTCCTGTGGTTTGGATAGGATTCCCCCCCCCCACCGCCCCCCAATGCTGGAGCTCATCTAATGTGCATGCAGGCCTACAGAAGGCTGATGAACCAGAGAGTTAGGTAAGGCAAGGAAGATAAGATCAGGGGAGATTATATTTTAGAAAAGTCTGTTTTCAAAGCTATTAGGGGTGTACAGTCAACCAAGAACAAAGCTCTCCAAGGGTGGTAGGAAAGCCCTACTCCTGAATTGAAAGAACAGTTAGGTATACTGTCCAGCCATGGTCTTGAGTTGACCAGCACTTCACCACTTATTAACGGGAATGCTGGGTCTAATCTAAGAATGAGAGAGTGCAAAATGGTGCAGTCACCTGGGAAAATAGTTTAGAAGTCCCTTAAAATGTTGGACATAGAGTTACCACATGACAGACATCCTGCTCCTAGATATGGACACCCAAGAGAAATGAAAACATAATGGCCACATAAAAACTTCTGCAAGAATGTTCACTGCAGCATGATGGAAACAATTCAAATGTCCACTAACTGATGACGGGATAGATAAATAAAATGGAGTATAGACACATCATAGAGTATTATTCAGCAATAAAAAGGAATCAAGTACTGATACAAGCAATAAGATGGGTGAACCTTATAAACATGCTAAATCAAAGAAGATAGTCACAAAATGCCACACGGTATAATTCGATTTATACAAAATGTCCAGAATAGGCAAATTCATGGAAACAGAAAGTAAACTAGCAGTTGTCTAGGGCTCAGGGAAGGGGTAGATAAGGAGTGACTACTAATGACTTTCCTTTCTGGGGAGACAAAAACATTCTGAAATTAGATGGTGATGGTAATTCAACTGTTTGAATATACTAAAAACCAATAAATCATCCAATTTAAATGGGTGAATTGTATTGTATGTGACTTAATTCTCAATAAAGTGGTTAAAGAGAAAGAGAGGTAAGATGGGAGGGAGAGTGATCTTGACTGTCCTACAAGATCTATTCCAGAAAATAAGGATAAGATGTAGGATTGGTTTATGATGATTCTGAAATGTTAAGAAGTAACTTTACTCTTTACAGTTCCTTAGCATATCACACCCTGAAAGGTGTGTTAATTTTTTTTTTTTGGCATTTTGGCATTCGACCACAGCCCAATTTCTAAACAATATCCAGGCTTGTCAATTATGCTACCAGTACATATCTTTTCCATCCCTGGCCTCCTGAGCAAACCTTTAGTTACTCAGCCTTGGCATTTACTTGAGCACTTTCTTTTTCAACCCTTTTTAAAAAATGTTTATTTATTTTGAGAGAGAGAGAGGATCCCAAGTAGTCTCCACATTGTCAGTGCAGACATGATGACATGGGGCTCAGGCTCGATCTCACGAACCATGGACCTGAGCAGAAACCAAGAGTCAGACACTTAACCGACTGAGCCACCCAGGCATCCCTACTTGAGCACTTCCTAAGAACAATGTGAAGCCACATGCAGCATGGAACTGAATACTGAGAAATTTATAACATAACCTACACATGGGATACTAGTTTTTTTCCTCCCTTCCCAGCAGCTGCCACTATAATTTCAAAAGATTTGCAACAATAACCTGGATAGAGAAGTGCCCACAGCCTGATCAGCTGGTGTCTAAAAACTGACCTCCGCATACCAACTTGCTCCTTCCCAGCCGAGCCCAGAAGGGGTCAGGCTGACGCGGATCAGACTCAAGAGTGGATGACTCAGCCAAGAGGAAAATCCAAACTGCTCTGAGGGTAAGCCAATTATCTGTGGGTCACCTTTTGATTAAGTAGCTAGTGCCAAAGATCTGGGAGATCCCAAAAGGCCTCTGGCAAGCCATCTTCCTTCTCTGTGGTTTGGTTTTCCTACAAGTTGTGATAGCAGTACTTTACCTTTTAGAAAAGACAGTACATATGTAATGATTGAAGGTAGGGGTTTTGGCATCCAAATTCCTTGATTTGAAGCTTTGCCAATGAATTCGTCTTTGGACAAGTCATTTACTCTCGTTCCCTATAAGCCTGTTTTCTTTAGGTATGTTGAGGAAGGTAGTAGAATTAACTATTTACAGGTGCTGATGTGAGCATTAAATCAGATGATTCATGGGAAGCCTTTACTAAGAGCTTTATACTGTCAGTAGAAGTTGTTGCTGTTGTTATTTTGTAAACTTTTCTAAGAGGAAAGGATTATGAGAATAACTGATGTCACAGAAGTCATTCTTATGTACACATGTATATTACATATAACACTAAACTAGACAGTGTTCAGAGAATTGGAAAGAAATGACCATAGAGCTTGTACTATTTGGAGATAAAAAAAGAGCTCATGATGGAATTTATGTAAATATTTCTAAGGATGTCAGAGAAAAGAGTTCCTAAATAAGAGTAAATGCATTTCCTATAGGTAGAACAAATGGCTGAGAAATAGCTTGAAAAAGCAAACCTGACCGATGGGTAGTGATTTAAAGTGGGTTACTTTCATTTCAAGATAATATCGCCATGGTTACATTAAGGTGATCAGTGCATATACAACGTTGAAAAACGTGGGTATACATTTTTAGAAACCTCTACCAAGGAGATGTTACTGGGCTGATTTTAAAACAAACCCACACACCTCGACTACAAGAACGACCAAGGGAAGTCTAGTCATGGGCAGCGAAAGTTTCCAAGTTTGAAGGAGGGGTTGGGGAACAATCAAGCTGGGGAAAATCCAGCAGGTGCTCGGAGAATAATGCAGTTTCCTAGGGCAGCAGATGCACAAGTGAAACAGTATCCAGTAACAGTCCATCAGATGGTAATTATAGCTAGACTGGGGAAGAAGAGCCGAGATGAAAAGGGACAATTCGAAAGGTAACTGAATGCCAGTGAGTGACATCTTCCTGAGAGATCACATACCGGCAAAAAGTGAGCCAGCACTTAGCTCTGAAAAGGGGGGTTAAATAAACCGTCATTTTCCTCTGTAGAAGGACAAATGGAAAATGGAGCCCTCAAAGAATTCATTAGTCAAGATTTAAACAGACCATCACTAATAAACCCTGACAAAAAAAGTAACAACAGGCATCAAAGGCTCTGAAAGTATGATTCCTGAAATGATTCTGTCATCTGAAAGATGATGGCTTGGTTTGGTCCCAAAAATTAGGTGGGGGAGGGGAGGGGCGCAGAGCAGAGAAAGAAAGAGAGAGAGAGAGAGAGATGAGTGCACACTATAACTCTATGAATCCCATAAATCAGGATGAAGAACTAGAGACACCAAAGTGGATGACAGAGAGCATCTAGGATGCTAAAGCAAGGGTAGGAACTGTTTCAAATCTCAAAGCAGATTTTCTGAGATTTCATTTCACAAATAGGACTCATTTAAAATCCCAGTCTTAGAAAGGAAACAACGCCTTGGAACAAACTCACTCTCTACCAAGTGATTGTGCAGAACCCAATGTGGCTACTCCTCCTGAGTCTGGCTCTCAATACCAGGGACCAATATAGGCCTCTCCCGTCCCTGTTTAACTAGCCTGAGCAATCCCACGTTAATACTGACACTAGCCTGTGAGCTCCCAGAAGGCAGGTGTCCCAGTCATCTCTGCATTCTTATGTAGGAGCAGGAAAGGAAAGAAACTGGAACCATCCCAAAGTAAGTGTGGGTCACAATGCTCCATAGTCTTTAATTAAATGGCCATTCAATTAATTCAGCCAAATTTGAGTGTTTCCTTCATCATAGTTTTCAAGCATGTGGGCCATACTGATTCATTTAATAAGACTCCCATCACAATAATTCTCAGAATGTAAATGCACAGACCAAGATGGCCAATGCAAGCTGGGAAATGAGTCTTCCAGGCCTATCCCATGTGGTTATGGTCTTGGTCAGAAAAAGTCTTTTCTCTTATCCATGAATCTGTACTGGCTGACTCTGAAGATACTGTGATGAATTTGGGGGGCTTACCTTTGTAATGTGTGATGAAAATTATTTACATGTTTTCCAGGTCCTTTCTTATGACCCAATATGGGGCAGACTCTCAATTAATAATAACCATAGGAAAGGTATTATGGCAGAGTTACCTATCCTCCAAACCAGGCAGAAACCACCAGGGCCTTGAGGTAGGGAGGCAGCATATTTCCTTACTACGCAGTGATGAATTTCAATCACTGCTGGCTTGTGCCAGATTCAAATTGGCAACCCACAGAGAAGAAACACTTTCTATCCCATTACTCATGCCTGGAACGATCTGTTCCCTTGAAGACTGGCTTCCTAGGTGAAGGCGAGGGAATGGATGCTCACTCTGAGATGGTTTATGCAGGGTAAAAGGCATGAAAGACAAGTGCCCAGCCAGAGAAATGTGTGGACATGGTGAGGGAGCCATATAATTTCCATGCACTGGTCGGGGGCGGGGTAAGGGGACATTAAAACTTAAAGGGAAAATAAAAGGAATTCATTCAGTAATGAGCCACTAAATTTCACTCAGTTCAATGGCTGCAACACTATTGCTCTACTAAGAAAACAATGCTCTTGCGCGCCTGGGTGGCTTGGTCAGTTAAGCGTCCGACTTTTGCTTAGGTCATGATCTCGCGGTTCGTGGGTTCGAGCCCCGCATCAGGCTCTGTGCTGACTGCCAGCTCAGAGCCTGGAGCCTGTTTCAGTCTGTGACTCCCTCTCTCTCTGACCCTCCCCTGTTCACGCTGTCTCTCTCTCTCTCTCCTAGAAATAAATAAAACATTTAAATAAAAAAAAGAAAGAAAAAGAAAACAATGCTCTTAGGACTCTATAGAAATTCCTCCTAAAAAATTTTTATTTGGCTCACCTTGTCTCAGGTAATCGGCCTAAAACATTAAATCCCACCAAAATGTTGAAAGGAAAAAAATAATTTAAGATACTATAATTTTCGAATATCCAGGCCCATTCCATGTAAATTATGCTCCTGAAAATCTTTTGACCAAACTTTTAAGATCTCTAAAATTTTTACTAAATCTTATTTGCTGAACTAAATCTTGACTAAAAAACCTTCTCAAGAAGGAGTACAATAAGCAGTAAAAGTGGTTCTTCAGAAATCAAAATTCACCGGTATAATAAACAATGCAGCACAATGAGCATCTACCAAGCATCACCTCTACCTGCTGAGTAAGTGCCGTCTTCCTGGACCAGGGATTGAACAATCATCCTCTGCTGTGCCTTGAAATGAGCCAGGTTCTGGGTTGTGGAGGTGAGTACACAACCCACCAAGATCACCAGAGAAAAGGTCACTACATGTAAGCAACAATTTTGACTCATACCAACCTGAGAAGTCATGATAAAATTATTTTGAATGAAATAAAATGTTTTCTCTGGCCTTCTCCCTATTTGGAGTTCCAGGCTCTGGACATTCCTGGGAGTTAGGGTAGGGGAGAAGCTCCTGGTACTCAGAAAAATACTGTTCTTGATAACCAGGTGACAGCTCTGTATTCTCCCCTCCTTGTCCAGCCACAGCACTCATGCCACCAGGTGACTGGCTGAGCCAGAGCCCTATGAGGGCTTCTCCTGGATGGGTCGTAAGGTCTCTCCATACTGGAAGGAGTCTCAGCAGTGACGTAAAAGGGCAGCATCTCTCATTCGTATCCTGATCTGACACAGAAACTGCATCCTTATATTTTGTACCCACAGCCTCTTCTCCTGGGATCACCATGACTCTATGTAAGCTGTGTTTCACTGAGCTATAGAAGAAGCCACCCTCTCTGAACCTAAGGCACTGCCTTTGTGCCAGATCTGTAGGTCTTGGCTTTCACTCCAAAGGAGTCCAGTCCCAGGATCTCTGCACAGAAACAGCCCATCTGGTGGCCATCCTAATGGCCCTCCAGATGGGCTCGGGTACTCTTATCTTTAGGGTGGTCAGAGCGTGAGCTGCAATGTGGTGGGCCCTGCAACCTGAGAACTCACCTCTGATCTTGGATGAAATATATGTATCTAGGGATTGCTTCAAAATGATAAGGATGAAGGGGAAGTAGTGTGTGTGTACATTGGCGTGGGGGTGGGGGTAGAGAGATCCAAAATTGGGCAAGAATTGGATATTTCTGAGGATCAGTGCCAACTATCTGGGAGGTCAGTGCTCTCAATGTGTGGTCTGAGGTAGGTGCCCATGTAAATGCAGAGACTGAGAGAAGCATTCAGCAGCTTTTATAGCAATTGGACAGAGTAATTCTGTGTCTGTTAAATTTAATTAAAAAAATAATTGGACTTGAGTTTAATCTGTCTTTGTTTTAAATTCATTTTTAAGGAATTCACCTTTTATAAAACTATCAGCCTATGATGGCTTAAAAAAAAAAAAAGAAGATAAGGTCCCTCAGCCCCTCAGCCTGACAGAATGAGAAGCCCTGCTTCATCTGGTTCTCTCCACTTTTGCATTTGCTTGACATTTTCCATAATAAAGAGTTAGGAAGGGAAAGAATTGCTACTGATTTTCAGTCTCTACTCAAAGATAAATTTATAATTTATAAAAAAATAAATAGAAATTTTGTGTTTATTTTACAAATATAGAGATGAATGTAGAACTAAAACAGCCTGGGGTACAGTCATCAGGTGCCATGAAGCTGGGTCTTGGTGGAACCCCTCCTCGACCCCACCCAGTGCACCCATATGCAAAGTGGGAGCTGGGGGCAGCATAATGATTTACTTCCTGTAGTACTGTGGTTGCCCAAGCCGTTTATTTGAGCACCATATCTAGCAACTCCTTGGCTAACCTTCTGGAGAACTTAAACCTTCCACTTTCCTCTCTCACAGTGGACAAACATCAGCACACTAAGGGAATTTTTTTTCAACTAATTTAAATGGAAGTGTATACAAATACTACAAGCCTACATATGTAAGTCAACCTGACAAAATCATGTTTTTCCAGTTAATTCACTGAACATGGCCATGTGTACACACACAGGTACAATTTCCATTTTTAAAGTGAGATCTTGGTTCTATGTTGGTTTCTTCTCCTGTTCTGGTAGATAAAGCATCCCAGGGTTGTTCATTTTAAAGTTAAGCCTGTGCCACCCCAAGGGCAGCTAATATGGTGTCCTGACTCCCTGCAGAGGAGCTTAACAAACCCAGCTTAGGACCCAAACATCTCAAACTCAGCCAGCTCTACTTTCTCTGTCTGCTTTGTCTGACTTGTGAATAACCACTTCTGCCTAAACAAAACATCAATGGAAAGGGGAAATCTGCTTTTGAGGAAGGAGAAAGGAAACAGAAATATGCTGGGCATTTGACCCCAGACCGCCTGTGCTGAGACCCAGCACACAAGGTGTCCCCGTGGGGTCTGTAATCCAGGGGTCAGGCCACCCTTGTGTCAGGTTTCTGTGCAATAATCACCTGAGGGAAAGGGCCGCAGGGGAGCCTCTGCAGGGGAGCCTCCGCAGGGCGCCCCTGTAAGGGCATGAGCGCCAGGCTCCCTGTAATTAAGAAGCAGCCTGCTCCTGAGAAGACAGCGCGGCCACCCCATCTGCCACACCCGCGCGAGCTGGCACAGCGCCTCCCTGCTTGCTGCCGCCCGGCTACCCACCGCGTCCTTGGAGACCGCCTTTGATGGAGCGTTGATGCCAAGCTTTTCCAGAGGATAGACAATCTGTCGTCGCGGCCGCACGGGAACCAAGTAATGAAGGGCGGATGTCAGGGAGTGGGCATAGGAGCTCTGGAACTGAAAGACAGCGATCTCTGTTTTAGGGGAGAGAACGTCAGAGCCGTGCAGCACAGACGCCTGCGTGCAACTTTACAAACACAAAAGTCTGAGCACAGCCAAATCGGAGAGGGGGGAAAATCGGCAAATAAACAAACATACTCTTCGAGCGGAGGAATGAATTGTAGATAATGCCTGACACTAATGAAGATAATTACGAGAGTAATTACATTACTATCTCTGTGGGAATGACAGATAAACAAGTGGTTTGGTTTATGGGAGTTTTCAGTACAAGTATTTTCCCCAGGAGGATATTCTTCTCCATAGTGATCATGAATCAGCTTGATTTGACCCCATTAAGCTGTGTTATCTGTGTCCTGTTAACCTTTGCATGTTTGGCACAAGCTGCTTTAAGAAGGCACATAGATAAAAATGTCATCTGAGGGGAGGCTGAGCGCAGATGTGGAAATCTTCCTGTCTGTGAAAGTCACAGCTAACTGGACCTTTGATGATAGAACAAGTATTTTAAAACAAAAAGATGAAACCAGAAAGTGAGGTGCAGGAGGAGAAATTGGATCCTATGATTCTGACTTATATTAATGCTAAATTATGAGCTGGATTTATGCTTACTGAAATAGTCTATGATAAATCATGTTTTAGGAGAATGCGTTAAAGTATGCATTTTACCCCATTTTTGAAACTTGGCAGTGAAAACTGAACACAGTGATTTTTATTTCTTTTGCATTTATGAAATCTGAGGGGTTCTGGTCAAACTAACTCAGTGTATTTCAACCATTTAAACCTCAAGCGTTAAACTGTGAAACCAAAATTTTAATATGTTTATTGAATTTAAGTTGGAAAGCAAAGCAAATAAAACTGAACCTAAACTAGATGTACTTTAATAAATAAGATGGTTTACACACGACTTATTGCTGTTAGAAAAACAGCCCCCAGGCATTTCTAAGAGCTTCTAAAAGGGATTTCTAGAATCCTTCGCCATTGAACTTCACACCCTGACATTACACACTGAAAAACAGAACCCAGGAGTTCTTAGCCAGAATTCTGCTTTTATGCCTGGAGGATCTCTTAATATATGTCCTGGCAGGAGGGTGTAGAGAAAATCATCTTCATAATGCAAGCCTAACATTCACTTTTACTATAGCCAACTGGGGATTTATAGCAGAATTTGGAAATTGTTTCCTAGTTTATCTGGTATAGCTTCTTACATGTGTTTAAAGAAAGGTATGTGTGTAAATCACCTGTAGGTGCAGACTATGAGGAAATCTGTCTCCAAATGTGTTTCTATATCCTATGTGAAATAGTGCATAACACATTCCAAATTCTATACGATTGAGATAAATATGTGAATGTTTGATGAAATGTCAAAGTGCTATTTTTTTTATTATGGATATAAAAGGACTTTCATGCCAACTGGGCATATGCAGGCAACATCATGAATAAAAAGTAAGAATTTAGTATCACATCCTGAAGGTCACCACACTGGCCACTGGCCAAATGCACAGTAAAAAGAAACTGTGTGGGATCAGGATCTACTAGAATGTTACCTTTCTATCTCCTTAAGTTCAAATCTAGGGTGTTCACATGGCTATGGCACTGTATTTTGATAGGAAAAATAATCATCACTAGAGCATATTCTGCATCTTGCTAAAAATCCTTTCCATGTTTTTTGTTCTTCCTCATTCCTTCTGTACTTCCCCAAGAGGCTTTTGATAAATAAGATGCATTGGCCAAATTATTGTTATGGGAATTTACTGATACACTTTAGACTGTTTTTAAGTTTAATAAATAAGCTTATTTTAAATATCTGCTTGGCTCATTTGTGGTAACAAAGAACAAACATGACCACAGCAAGGATTCTGGGCAGAGCATAAGAAAGGTTTTGGTCATGAATGGGATATGATAGGGCAACTTCTAGCTGGTCTAGTGATTGAACCTCATCACCTCTCAAATGTACATCAGGCTGAGGACCAGTTGTCAGTGACAGGCATGAGCACATGTGTATGACTCTTCTAGGCACTAGGATGCAGCTCTGAACAAGACAGACACCTCTGATTTCATGGTAAAAGGCATAATTTAGCTAGTGAAAAGTACACTGAAGACTAAGCAGGATAAATGGATGTAAGATTGAAGCAGAAAGAAGAGCTTGCTGTTTGTGCATGCACATATACATTAGATAGTATTTACTACAAAAGTATTAGTCTTCGTAAGCATAACATGTTAGGGAGACTTATACAAGTATTTACTACCTAAAGGTTATGTCAGCATCATACATCCACTTTTTATCCATCACTCTTATGGTGGTGGTTATAGTGCTTATTTTGAATGCTGTGATAGTATACTAATATTATAGGATTGAACTGATTTGTTCTATGAGTTCAAACCAAAATGTTCTTTGCTTAAAGAGCATGACAGGATCATTGTGGCATTTCACTAATGCACCATAAGAAATTATTTGACTTTCATTTCCCTTAGAGCATTTTTGCAGACTTTCCAGTCTCTTTTTTGTCAATATGGAAAAGCCAACAAATTGTTCTACTAATTATAATGATTGTGAATGTTTCAGACACTCAGTCTTCTGGACTTTCACTATAGTGTAATAAATGAACCAAACTCAATATGGCCATTTAAAATTCATAGCCCTGTTATAATTCAAATCCATTGAGCAAGGAAGAAATAAAATGTGGCACACAACACCGATGACATTGTGAATGTGCTGGAAAAGTGAATTATGATATTCTTTTACCTTGTCTTCCCTGGACTGTGGGTAAACAGGATAGTAGAGACAGGACTTAAAGCCTAAACGGAGGATCTCTTTCAGAAAAAACTTGGTGTAGTGTCGAAAAATAGGGTTCAAGGCAAAGTGATACAGGTGCCCATGTTCTTCCCGTTGGTGGTGACTGAAGTAGATGAAATCTTCAATGTTGTAATGGGATCGTATGTACTCTATATCCTAAAAAAAAAAAGGTGGGGAAAGGACATCAAAGAATGTTTTAAACAAGTGGCATGCACTTTGTGATAAAAAAGCTTTTTTAAAATTACTTTAGGTATGGTATTAAGAAATGTGCTTTTCTCTCCTGTGATACACTACCTCATTTTGATTTTTCAATTTTTTTAAAATTGAAAATTAGGTTTTCTGAAAGTTCTGATGGCTTGTCTCTGATGGACGGCTACACAGCTTTGGAATTTGTTCCTTAGAGCCATGGCTACTAAAAACCCAGAGAATCTTGAGTTTCTGCTGGTCGCCAGGTGACAGCATAGCAGCTTTTCCCCACTGTTGGACAAGCAGAGGACTAGCTGGTCAGTGCAACTGATTTAGCCTGTACAAAACTCAGCAGTGGGAGAAAGCACAGCCACTGGTATTCTCTGGACTCATTACTATTCTCTATTCACCCGTTCATGTGGAAACGTGCCATCTCACAGGTCACATAATGTGACTGGCACATGTGGCTGGATTGGCCTGCACGGCTAGGCCTCATCCATAGCATTCCCTAAACTTTTTATGCCTCTGAGGTATTTT
This sequence comes from Crocuta crocuta, assembly GCF_008692635.1. Classification (NCBI taxonomy): domain Eukaryota; kingdom Metazoa; phylum Chordata; class Mammalia; order Carnivora; family Hyaenidae; genus Crocuta; species Crocuta crocuta. Next base: position 2,371,789 of record NW_027551566.1, read on the forward strand.
ATTCTTACATTGTGGAAACAATTTTAAAAACTGGTGAGTGTTTACTTATAAAAGAAATATCAGGCACTCTGTTCTGGCTTCTTTGGGTCTGTTTCTGACCACTACTCTGTCCCCCGCATTGTGGGTGGGGAAGCAGGGCTCTGCCATGCTAACTGCACTGGTTCAGCCTCTCCTGCTTCACTTCCCAGTAGTGGACACTGCGGGGTGGGGGTGCTGTCCACAGTGATGGTGACTTTCCCTCATGACAAGAGCAGTAAACACACCTGATATGCAGGAAAAATCAACCAGATGGGAAAGCACCTACTTATATTTCTTCTTATTTTCCACAGTGGAATTGTCCTAGCAGCATACTTCCAAAAAGAAGAATTGGAGAACACAGGGAACTTGATTTTCCCTGTGATTGACAAAGCTGGCACTAGAAAATTCAGGAAAACTGAAGTCTGTATCCAAGCCCATCAAGGTCCTTTGTCTTTAAAGCCTCTACCATAAAGCAGAGAGAAAATGGGGCTCACAGTAACCAGGCCAGTGGTGGTATCTGAGGGCAATTCTGGTAATGCCTGACCTTTCCATCTGCACTGACCCCATAACTGCCTTAACACCTAAGACTTTTCTTTAGTTACCAAGGAGGCATCCCTCATTATAAAATGAGTAATAAATGTAGGGCTGAGAAATCATTGAAAAACAAGAAGCAAAGGGCCAACAGAGGTTATTAGCTCAAAACAGCAGATGGGCCATGTACACCTAATTTTCTTCCCATCCCAAATCCCTTAAAATAACAACAAAAAATTATTTTAAAAATAATGATGTGGTGGTGTGATGGGGGACACAAAAGTAAGATAGTCTCACCTTGGAAGAAAACATATCAAAGTTTTCTAACACTAGCTTATACCCTCTTACCTTGGGTCCCTCAAAGTCCTACCACCTGCCAGGACCATCCACATTCAAGGCCACAAGAGGAAGCCAGACAACTGATGCCCCCTCTCAACTAGACAGAGAGCGGGGCAGCCCTCCCCATGACTGAGAGATGCAGGGGAGAAGCAAGAAGCACAACTGTTGAGGATATCCAAGCTAGCCAGCCACACTGATACTATAATCTTTCAGTCACAACATGGTCAGACTTCCAAGGAAAACTGACAAATCCAAAAGAGCAGAAGAGAGAAACATACAACTTACTCTAGGGGACACAGAGGTCAGTCAAGGAACAGAAGAGAATTTTTTTTCAGAAAAAAAATCTATTGTGTCCTCAGAGATAACAAGAAGGATCTTGCATGTAACATAACAAACAAGCTGACTACAAAAAAAAAAAAAAAAAAAGGCTTGGAAGTTAAACATATGAACCCTGAAATGAAGGCCTGCATAACAGAATGGACAAGGCTGAAGACTGAATTAGGAATTCAGAAGACAAAATCAAGAGAATCTCTTAGAATGAAGAACAAGAAGTACAAGAGAGAGGGATGTCTAGGTGGCTCAGTTGGTTAAGCGTCTGACTCTTGGTTTTGGCTCAGGTCATGATCTCACGGTTGGTTAGTTCCAGCCCCATATCAGGCTCTGTGCTGATGGTGTGGAGCCTGATTGGGATTCTCTCTCTCTCCCTCTCTCTTTGTTCCTCCTCTCCCCCTGTACTCTCTCTCTCTCCCTCTCAAGATAAATAACTAAACTTTAAAAAAAGGAAGTTAAAAGAAAACAAGTACAAGAGATACAGAAATGAGAAGAAAGTTAAGAGACAGTGAAGGAGCAATCTCAAAGGTCCAATATCCTTGAATCAAAAGGAATCCAAGAAGAGAATAAAGAAGTTAGAAGGGAGAAAGTAAAGATATCATAGAGGAAAGATATTCCACAACTCAGAAAAGTCATAAGTTACTTCTTGATAAAATTTCAGAGTTTCAGGGATAGAAAAGAAACAAACAAATTCTCAAGGCAGAAAGCAAACAAACATACATTTATTTATATCACATTACATTTTATCAGTGACACTGGACACTAGAAAACCATCAGACTAAAAACATCAACAATCTGTTGTGAGGTAATTGACATAAAAATTCCATATATAGCCTGATGAGTACTCAAAGGTGAGAACAAAATAAAACTTCTTGTATATGCATATACTCAGAGACCCTACCACCTACTACCACTCTTTACAAAAAAAAAAAAAGAAAGAAAGATCACTCAAGGGGCACCTGGGTGGCTCAGTGGGTTAAGTGTTCAACTTGGGCTCAGGTCATGATCTCATGGTTTCTGAGTTTGAGCCCTGCATCCAGCTCTATGCTGACAGCTCAGAGCCTGGAACATGCTTCAGATTCTCTGTCTCCCTCTCTCTCTCTGCTCCTCCCCTGCTCATGCTCTGTCTCTCTCTGTCTCTCTCTCTCTGTCTCTCTCTCTCCCTCTCTCTCTCTCTCAAAAATAAACAAACATTAAAAAACCTTTTTTAAATCACTCAAAGATACATTGAATCAAAAAGAGAAATAAATCCAAGAACAAGGTAGTGTAGGATACATTAATGGAATAAAGCCGTATAGTCATCTCAATAAATGCTGAAGCATATCTGATAACATTCAATATTCACTCATAATAAAAACTTTTAGTAAACTAGAAACAGAAGAGATTTCCTTAGAGCTTGATAAAGGATATCTCTCAGAAACCTGCAGCAAATATTACACTAAATGGAAGAAAATATGGAATCATTGCCATTAAAATCAAGAACACCACAGAAGTATCCACTATAAACACTACTATGCAATGTTATTGTAAACATACAGGAAAACTGGAAAAAGAAGTAAAATATAAATATTTTAAAAAGAAAGTGTGGCAGCTTCTATTTTCCAAAGATGGCCACAAGAGTAATTTGCATCCCGCATGCTCTCTGGCGAAAGGATCTTGCCACGCTTTCAGCATCAAGAGGTGGAGTCCGTTTCTCCATCCCTAGAATCTGAGTATGCTCTGTCACTGCTTTGGTCGAGACCATGTGTAAGAAGTGACACTGTGCCAGAAAAGAGATGCAACTGAAAACTCTTAGAGCTAAAAACAGACTTCAAAAAGGTGGCTGGATATAAGATCACAATACAAAAGGTACTATTTTTCTCACATACCAAAATAAACCCTTAGAAAGTACAATGAAAAAAAATGTTTCTATTTATAATACCCAGAAAAATATAAAATAAGTAGAAATAAATTATAAATGTCTAGGACTGTATCAGTCAGGGTCTCAGCAGGAAACAGATGGTGTGTTCAAGTTAGGATAACTAGAGGTGGGTTTAACAAAGAGACTACTGGGGTGCCTGAGTGGCTCAGTCGGTTAAGCATCTGACTTTGGCTCAGATCACGATCTCATCGTTTGTGGGTTCCAGCCCCATATCGGGCTCTGTGCTGACAGCTCAGAGCCTGGAGCTTGCTTCAGATTCTGTGTCTCTCTCTTTCTCTGCCTGTCCCCTGCTCATGCTCTATCTCTGTCTCAAAAAGAAATAAACGTTAAAAATTTTAAAACGAAAACAGACTACTTACAAAGAGGGGGCAGGGTGTAGGGAAACAAGTAGGGGATAGTATAGCAGCAACTGCAAGCTAACACCACCCTAGGTGTGTGGCATGGGAGGCACTAGTTACTGGAATCCGAAATGAGAGGGTATTGGAGAAGAGGCCACCTTGAAAAGGTCAGAGAACTCAGTGGAGAGACCAGCCAGCTGAGGGAATCCCAATCTCACTCTCCTCCCTTCCTCTCATCAGGGTTTCCCATTGGCCAAATCCAATTAGAGGCAGAGAGTAAACAAAACAGAGCACAGAGTAAACCTACAGGGGCAAACAAAGTATTTGCCACAAGAAACCTGTATGTGATAAGCCATGAAACTTCACTGAAGAACCCAAAATAATTCAACACCACCACCACCAACACAGAAAGCCATGTTCCTAGAAAGACTCAATATTTTATTATTATTTTTTAGTTTTTTTAATTTTTTTTTGAGAGAGAGAGAGAGAGGGCAAGAAGGAGAGAAAGAGAGAGAATAAGTGGAGAAGGGGCAGAGAGAGCCAGGGACACAGAATCCAAAGCAGGCTCCAGGCTCTGGGCTGTCAGCACAGAGCATGATGTGGGGCTTGAACTCATGAACTGCTAGATCATGAGCTAAGCCAAATTTGGATGCTTAAATTACTGGGCCACCCAGGTGCCCTGAGAAAGTCTCAATATTTTAATTGTTGATTCTGCCTAAATTGTTCTATAAAAACCACAAAGGTGAAAATAAGTTCATAGTAAGTATAACAAGACTTATCTGGAAAAGTAAATATCTAATTAAAACCAAGAAAATTTAGAAAAAAAAAGACAAATGAGAGAAAATTCGCCTACCAGATACCAAAACACACGATAATACAAGAGTTATCAACAAGTAAATCTATGGAACAGAAAAGAGGGTTTAAAAATAGACAGGCATATGGAAATTTAATCATGTAAAGGTGACATTTTAAATCAGCAGGAAAATAGTGAACTACTCAGCAATAAATACTTCAGAAGAATTGGATCTGCATTAGGAAAAAAATAAAATCCTTGTCCAATTGACCACACACAAACACACACACACACACACACACACACACACAGTGCATGTAATTAATTATGTGCAAGCAAGAATGTAGGAAGGAATAGATGCCTAACTATTAGTAGTAGCAATTCTTTGGGGAGAACACTGGGGCTTTTTTTTTTTTTTTGGTGGTAGTGGTCCTGGTGGAAGGTTATTTAAAATTTTTAAAAATTTTTTATATTTTACTTAGAGAGAGAGAGAGAGAGAGCAAGAGTAGAGGAGAGGGGCAGAGAGACCCAGAGAGTGAATCCCAAGCAGATTCCATGCTCAGTGCAGAGCCCGATGTGGGGTTTGATCCCAAAACCCTGGGATCAAGACCTGAGCTGAAATTAAGAGTCAGAACACTCAACCAAATGAGCCACCCAGGTGCTCTGGTTATTTTAATTTATAAAATGTGAATATTTTCATATATTCTCTGTATTAGTTTAAATATTTTAAACTGAAAAAGGGAAATTAAAAATCAACCAAGGGGGATGCAAACAGATGATGATTTATATCCTTAAAAAAAAGGGGGCATTCATATTAAATAAACAAAAATGAAAAAGAGTCATTGTGTGCTAATTCATGATATAAAAAGGAACAATCCAGGAAATCAATGTCTATTTTGCAATTTACCATTTCATCTCTGATCACTGCAATGCCGACTATTTGTTTTGCAACTTCAGCTACAAATGCCTTCAGTGGTGTTCCATCCTGAAAAGATAAACATATATTTTAAGGCCCTTAAAATATAACTATCAAGGTTTGTGTAAGCAGTCAGTAGTGGGCTGTAACTAATAACAATGACAGTCAGAGCCAATATCCATCAATACCTACCTTTGGGCCATGTGCTAAGTTAAATGTCCCCCCTGTGTTCATTGAATCCTCACTCCTATGAAGTATTATCATTTTTTCTATTTCACTTGCCAGAAAATAAGGCTTGTTGGGCTGCGTAACATGCAGAGATTTCCAGCTAGTAAGGGCTGGATCCGTGATTCAAACCATAGTCCCTTTGACTTGGCATCTGATTTCCTTAGCTCTGCATTAGTGGTTCTCAAATACTGTGATCTCAGGACACCTATTCCCTGAGGACTCCAAAGAGCTTGGTATATGTGTGTGATATCTATCACTATTTTCTATATTAGAAATTAAAGCTGGGAAAAATTTGAATTTGTTGATTCATTTTTTGTTGAATTTACTAATTAAAACAAAATTTAAAATTTGACAAAAATATTTAGAGAGGAGAGTAGCATTGTTTTCTATTTTTGCAAATCCTTTTAATGTCTGGCTTAATGAAAGACAGCTGGATGCTCATATCTGCTTCTGCATTCAATCTGCTGCAATATGTTATTTTGGTTGAAATATATGAAAAAAAATCTGTCTTCACAAAGATACAGAATTGGAAAACTGAGAGGTATTTAAATAATCTTTTCAGATAATTATGGATATTCTTCTCTGCTGCTCAACAAGTGGTACTGATTTAAAGATCAGTTGCAGGGCACCCGGGTGGCTTAGTCAGTTAAGCTTCAGACTTTGACTCAGGTCATGATCTCATGGTTTGTGAGTTCAAGCTCCGAATTGGGCTCGGTGCTGACAGCTCAGAGCCTGCAACCTGCTTCCAATTCGGTGTCTCCCTCTCTCTGCCCCTCCCCAGCTCGTGCTCTGTCTCTCTCTCAAAAATAAATATTAAAAAAATAAAAGATCAATTGCATGTGGAAGCTGAAACCATATCAATAAACTTTGTGCTTGCATGAGTACTTTTTACCTGTGTGATTTTGTAACATCCTGTTTTATCTAGAAAATATTGGTTCACCAAGCTTACACAGATTTTCCAAGTTGACTTATGACAAAATATCAAACCGCCTGGGTGGCTCAGTCGGTTGAGCGTCTGACTTTGGCTCAGCTCATGATCTCACTGTTTGTGAGTTCCAGCCTCATGTGGGCTCCGCGCAGACAGCTCAGAGCCTGGGGTCTGCTTTGGATTCTGTGACTCCCTCTCTCTCTGCTCTTCCCCTACTCGTGCTCTGTCTCTCTCTATCAGTAATAAATAAATGTTAAAAATTTTTTTTTAAATATATATCAAAGCATCACATTTGGTGATATTACCACCAGCCTCATCAGAAAAATGTTTGAAATTTTGGAAGCTGTCAAGCTCATGATGAAAGATACTGATTTTCCAAAATTCTAATTGTTTTTTTATTGAAAGCTTGGATATTATCACAAGGAATAAATAGTGTCAGTTGTTCCCTTGAAGTGACAGCCTCGCATCTTTCATTTTTAAGACAATGTCTGCCAAGTATCCAAGACCAAATAACCACATTTTGTCTGCCAGCTGTTCTTTCTAGTAAAAGTGGTGTTCCATGAGAACAGGGGCTGGCTCCGCATGAAAATCAAACAATTGCAGAAATGCTCTTTCTTGAAACAACTAACATACTTCAGTCTACAGCAGGAGACATTTATGTGCACCTCGCATTTTGCCACAACAGAATATTGAAAATACAGGTACTTAAGGATTGAAATTTAATAAAGTTAGTAATTTCTGCTGCTTTGAGTGAAACTGGCTTTTCTTTCTCTTTTTTATTGAAAGTTTACTGAGATAGCTGTAACCTAACAAGTAGTTGTAAGAAATGATACAGAGAGGGGGTGCCTGGGTGGCTCAGTCAGTTGAATGGCTGACTTCAGCTCAGGTCATGACCACGTGGTTCACGGGTTCGAGCCCCACACTGGGCTCTGTGCTGACAGCTCAGAGCCTGGAGCCTGCTTCAGTTTCTGTCTCTGTCTCTGTCTCTCTCTCTCTCTGACCTTCCTCTGCTCATACTCTGTCTATCTCTCAAAAATAAATAAATATTAAAAAAAATAATACAGAGAAATTCTTTGTACACTTTGCCCAGTATCCTGTCATAGTAACGTTCTGCAAAACTCTAGTATAATATGACAATCAGGGAATGCACACTGATGTGTGTGTGTGTGTGTGTTTGTGTGTGTGTGTGTGTGTTAGGTTCTACACAATTTTATCCCTGTGTAGGTTTATGTATCCACCACTACAGTCAAGGTACTGAACAGTTCCAACAAAAGATCCCTCGGATTGCCTTGCTATAACCACACACATCTACTTCCTGCCTTCCACTGGCCCTTAATCCCTGGCAACAAATAATCTCTTCTCCATTTCTAAAACTGTGTTATTTAAAACATGTAATGTAAGTGGACTCATACAGTATGTAACCTTCAGAGCTTGGCTTCCCCCCCATCCCAACTCAGCATAATTCTCTACAGATTCCTCCAAGTTGATGCATAAATCTACAGTTCATTCGTTTGTATTGTTAAGCACTATTCCATGGCATGGATGCAGCACAGTTTACCCATTCACCTGTTGCAGGACATCCGGGCTGATTCTGACTGCTTATGAACATTTCTGTACAAGTCTTCATTTCTCTGGGATAAATGCCCAGGAGTGCAATTACTAGGTCATATCATTGCTGCTGAATTTTTAGCAGTTTTTACAGAAATAGCCAAAATGTCTCCCAGCGCAATGGTAGCATTTTACATTCCCACTGGCAACATGTCAATGATCCTGCTTCCCAGCGTCCTCCCTAGCATCTAGTGGTACCACTCTTTTTGTTTTAGCCATTGTGTTGCTGTGCAATGATACTCTAGGTTTTCTTTTCCTGTTGTTAATATGAGTGAATGGTGATGAAAAACTCGACGAACTCTGGTGCCACTGCTTTGATGCACACTGAGGCTCCCAAGGCTGTGCTCACCCCTGCATTTGCACCATCAGTGTGAATACCAAAACAGTGGAAAAGGAAAATATTTTCTTATTCTTGTTATGGAAATAGTTTTTACTTCACAGACCCTCCTGAAAATTTATGTCTCAGAGACCCCTATGGTTCTTTACGCCACATTTCAAGAACGAGGGTGCTACATCATCCTATATCAACAGGGCAGGAGGAAAGTAGCAAACAAAACAAAACAAAACAAAAAAAACCCAAATCAAGACAAATCAAAACAAAAAACATGTTCTGGAGAGAAGTTTTATTTTAATTTACTACCTTATTAAATATTTATTTGATGAATATTAAATATTTTACTGTGTTTAGGTGTTTAGTGTTTCCCTCTTGATGACTTAAAATTTAAAGTGCTTCTTAAAAAGATCCAATAGCTGGAAACCTTCCCAAATGACAGTAGAAAGGAGAAATAAATTGTGGAATATTCATGCAGTGAAATACTTTATATCGCAATATGGAGAATCTCACATATTGCTGAGCAAAAAAACCCTGATGATCAGAGAGCACATGGTGCAATCCTTTTAAATAAAATTCAAAATCAGGCATAACTAATTTATGATCTTAGAAGTCAAGGTGGTACACTATGGGAAGAAAGTAACTGAATGGGAGCATGAGGGGAACTTCAGGAAGGCTGGGTTAGTCTTCAGGCAGGGAGGGGTTAGGCTTTTTCCTGAAATAGATGCTCATTACATGGTGTATTCGAATTGTGAAATCTATCAAGATGTTTATTGGTTATTGCTCAATAAAACTTGTTTTCAAAATAAAATTTATCAAAAATGTAACAGCATTTCTCAAACTGCATACACTGTTCCATGTCTGGTTAAGTTAACTGTCATGGTCCTTAAGAAAACAGTGTTAACATAAGGACTTCTAGAAAGAGAATCTGACATTTGTCATACAGATCTTTCCTAGCTCATCCATTCCCTGAGGATGTAGCCAGCTCAACAAAAAACTCCAGACAGAATCACCATCCAGTAGGGTCAAATGGGGTCCCATCAGACCGGATAAATCTGATATCCAGTGTTGCTGATATCCAGGCACCATAGATTCCTGAGCTACCATTCCCTGACCTCAGTCAGATCTGCCTATTCCAGGATAGATCTGAGATCTATTCTGTTTCAGGATACTTGTCTGGATCAAGTCCAAATTTTCTATCTCTGTGATAAAGATTTAATTATGTGACCAGCACTCCACCTTGGGGCCACCAGTGAGGAGAACACCCTCACTTCCTTAAACCTCAGTTTCTCCTTTCTTCCTTAAACTTCTCACTCCCATCTTCCAACTCCACCTCTGCTTCCCCACCACACAATTCTCCAACTGAGATCCAAGAAAATTTCAAGGCTAAACCTACATGGGTCATAATGGTCTCATATCACAAGGGAAAGGAAGCCAATCTGGTAATAGGAGATACTTACAGGGTCTCTGCGAGCCTCATTGTATTGCTTCAAATCCTCCAATATACTTTTACTCAGCATGAGAGTGCTAACAAGATTTTCAACACCAGGAGTATCTGACAAACTGGCAAATCTTATATTAATAGACCTGGTGAGGAGAGATACATTTTTTTAGGTTAAAGTACTAAAATATATATCCTCCCCTCAAAATGAAGACAGAATTATAACATATCCCATACCCATATGGGATACCCATAAAATACCCATAAAATAATATCCAGCAAAGTATGTTTATATAACATTAAGGTTTGATTAATTATAAAAGTAGCTCATTTCATTCTGGGAGTGTAAAAATTAAGGTAAAAATCACGATATTTTCATTAACCAGAGAGAACACAAACTTACACTCTAGATACATTTATTTTGAAATGTGCAGGAAGAGAGGGAGTTTAGACTGCCCTATGGAGACATAGGAAGATCCTGAATTCATCTCTTCCCACAGATGCACCAAATCTACAGCTACATGTGGAATAATTCCCTCTGAAAAATACCTCAAAACTAGCTGAATGGCTCCCTCACAACAAACAACAAAGGCCACATCAAGATGGTAGAAAAGGCAGAGATGCAGGCTTGCCAAAAGCCTCACCGGGGCACAGGGACCCACGATTGGGAGAGAGCTTACAATATGGAGCCTCTATTTACCCTCCCTCTGCCTTGCTTAAACTCTGAGGGGTGCAGTCCACCCAGGGAACTCTCCTTGCTCACCTCGTCTGGTGGCCAGGGAGGCTGTGTTCCTGGGTCCCATGGGACTGTAACAATTACAGAGGCAGTTTTTGGTAGACTCACCCCCAAGGCACTGCACAGATAGCTGACTGAAACACCCTGTCTTTCTGTGAAAAAGGCCATGTACTTTTCCTGGAGCTCTAGCCTGAGAGATAGGTCTCAGGTTTGCCACACATCTAGCAGCTATGGAGTGTCCAGAGAAAGTAGGCCAGGGGATGTCAACTTTGTGCTCTCCCTCAGCTTACCTATGGCTTGCTAGTAACTCCCAAAAAAGAGCTTATACACTTGTTTGAAGTCCCAAACTTTGTAAATATCACCCAAGTTGCAGCTCCAGATCACCTGGTCTGGAGGTGAGCAGGATTTATGATTGCAGTCCACAGAACTATATATATTTGAATACTCTGAAAGCTGCTGCATGAGGGTCTGGTTTCCAATCAGCCTGGAAGTAAGTGCTGAATGAATGCTCTCTTTGGAACATGGACAGGCACTGGCACACCCTCAACAAGTGGGACATACCACAAATAAATCAGGCTGCATAGACAATCACAATGGAGAGAGACACAACCAAGAGGTAGGACAGGTTAAACAATAGGCTTCTCTCCTACGCAAGGCCACTCCTTTGAGATTGGGAAAAGTGGCCATTTTGCCTAATACATAGAAACAAACATAGAGCGAGTCAAGCAAAATGAATAAACAGAAATATGTTTCAGATGTAAGAACAAAACATAACCTCAGAAAACTCTTAATGAAATGAAGATAAGTAACTTACCTGATTAAGAGTTCAAAATAATGGTCATAAAGATGCTCACCAAAAATGAGAGAAATATGAATGACCACAGTGAGAACTTCCACAAAGAGATAGGAAATACATGGAAGTACCAAACAGAAGTCACAGAGCTGAAGAAAACAATAACTGAAAAATATACTAGAGGGGTTTACCAGTAGACTAGATGAAGCAGAAGAAAGAATCAGTGATCCAGAAGACAGGGCAGTAGAACTCATTCGTACAGAGCAGTAGTAAAGAGGAAAAAAAATGTAAAAAGTGAAGACAGCTTAAGGGACCATGGGATACCAGCAAGCAGAATAACAATAATACTATTGGAGTCTTAGAAAAAAAGAGAGAAAACAAGGCAAAAAAAAAAAAAAAACTTATTTGAAGAAACTATAGCTGAGAACTTACCTAACCTGGGGAAGAAAACAGACATCCAGGTCCAAGAAGCACAGAGTGTTCATCTTATTTGATGAACTCAAAAAAATCCATACTAATAATTAGAATGTCAAAAGTGAAAGATAAAGAGAGAATCTTAAGAGCAACAAGAAAACAACAACTTTTATATAGAAGGGAACCACCATAAGACTATTAGCAGAATTTTCAGCAGAGTCATTATAGGCTAGAAGGGAGTAGCAGGATACATGCAAAGTGCTGAAAGGAACACACTTCCAACCAAGAAGACTCTGCCCACCAAGGCTGTCACTCAGAATTAAGAGAAGAGATGAAGGGTTTCCCAGACAAGTAAAAACTAAAGGAGTTCATCATCACTAAACTGGTCTCATAAGAAATGTCAGAAAGGACACTAATTAGCAACTAGAAAACATATGAAAGTATAAATCTCATTGGTAAAGGTGAATATATAGTAAAGGTAGCAAATTAATAACTCACAAAGCTAGTATGAAGGTTAGAAAACAAAAAAAACAGTAGTAAAAATATAGCTTCAATTATTATTTAAGGGATACACAAAATAAGATGTAAAATGTGACATGAAAAACACAAAACATGGGGGTGGAGTAAAAATGTAGACCTTTAGAATGTGTTCAAATTTAAATATCTATCAACTTAAAATAGACTATATTATATATATATATAATAGACTATATTATATATATAGTATATATATACTATATTATATATAGTATATATATATAAAATAGACTATATATATATATATTTATAAATGTGTGTGTGTGTGAAACTAGTGCCCCTTCTTTTCATCTTAAAGGAGTCTGTTTACATCTTGTCTATAAGAGACTCACTTCAGATACAAAGTCATACACACACTGAAAGTGAAAGGATAGAAAAAGATATTCCATGCAAATAGAAGCCAAAAGAAAGCTGGGGTTATATCAGACAATGCTATAGCTATATCACCCAAAACAGGCTTTAAAACAGGCTTTTAAACTAAAAGTCAAACACTAGAGGGTGCCTGGTTGGCACAGTCAGTTAAGTGTTGGATGATGACTCAGGTCATGATTTCATGGTTTGTGGGTTTGAGCCCTGCGTTGGGCTCTGTGCTGACAGCTCAGAGCCTAGAGCCTGCTAAGGATTCTGTGTCCTTCTCTCTACCCACCCCCTCCCCCCGCTCATGCTCTGTCTCTCTCTGTCTCAAAAGTAAATAAACATTTAAAAATTTTAATTAAAAAAAGGTAAAGATGGGCATTAAATAATGGTAAAGGTGTAAATATTAATGTGCATAATATAGGAGCACCTAAATGGGAGAGATTTATAGCAATACAATAGCAGGGGACTTTAATATCCTAATACATCACTGGATAGATCATCTAGACAGAAAATAAAAAGGGAAACCTCAGCCTTAAGTGACTTATTAGACCACATGGACTTAATGTACAGATATGCAAAATATTCCATCCAAAAGCTGCAGAATACACATTCTTCTTAAGTGCATCTGGAACATTCTCCAGGATGGATCATATGTTAGGCTACAAAACAAACTTAAATAAATGTAAGAAGACTAAAATCACGTCAAGTATCTTTCCAACCCCACTGGTATGAAATGAGAAAGCTATTACAAGAAGAAAACTGGAAAAATCACTAATACGTGGAGATTAAACAATATGCTACTGAACAACCAATGAGTCAACAAACAAATCAAAAAGCAAATCGAAAAATACCTTGAGAGAAATGAAAATGAAAATACAGCATACCAAAATCTATTGAATACAGCAAAATCAGTTCTAATAGGAAGTTCATAGTGATATAGGCCTACCTCAAGAAACAAGAAAGATCTGAAATAAACAATCTAACTTACACCTAAAGGAACTAGAAGAAGAACATACAAAGCCCAGAGTTAATAGAAGGGAGGAAGCAACAATGATCAGAGAGGAAATAAATGAAATGGAGACTAAAAAGACAATAGGAAACATCAATGAAACAAAGAGCTGGTTCTTTGAAAAGAAACACCTTTAGGGGCACCTGGGTAGCTCAGCCAGTTGAGCATCCAACTTCAGCTCAGATCATGATCTCATGGACTGTGAGTTCAAGCCCTGCACTGGGCTCTGTGCTGACAGCTCAGAGCCTAGAGCCTGCTTTGGATTCCATGTGTGTCTCTCTCTCTGCACCTCCCCTGCTCACACTTTGTCTCCATTTCTCTCAAAAGTAAATAAACATGAAAAAAAAAAGTTAAAAAAAAAAGATAAACCTTTAGCTAGGCTTACCAAGAAAAAAGAGAGGGCTCAAGTAAATAAAATCAGAAATGAAAGAGAAGTTACAACTGATACCACAGAGATACAAAGAATCATAGACACTACTATGAATAATTACATTCCATCAAATTGAACAACCTAGAAGAAATGGATACATTACGGGAAACATATATTCTTCCAAGACTGGATCATGAAGAAATAGAAAATCTGAACAGACGGATTAGTAGTTAGGAAATTGAATTAGTAATAAAAAAAACTTCCCAACAAACAAAAGTCAAAGGCCAGACAGATTGACTGTGAATTCTACCAAACATGCAAAGAAGATTTAATACCAATTCTCAATCTCTTCCAAAAAATTGAAGAGGAGGGGATATTTCCAAATCCATTTTAGGAGGCAAGCATTACCTTGGTACCAAAACTAGACAAAGACACCACAAAAAAAGAAATTAAAGGCCAACATCCGTGATGAACACAAATGCAAAAATCCTCAACTAGCTGTTAGCAAACTGAATTCAACAATACATTAAGAGGACCATACACCATGATCAAGGGAGATTCACTCCAGGGATGCAAGAATGGTTCAATGTCCACAAATCAAATCAATCAATGTGATACACTACATTAACAAAATGAAAGACAAAAATCATACAATCAGTTCAATAGATGCAGAAAAAGCATATGACAAAATTCAATATCCATTCATGATTTAAAAAAAATACCTCTCAACAAAGTGGGCATAGAGGGAGCATACCTCAACATTATAAAGGCCATAAATACAAACCCACAGCTAAGATCACACTCAATGGTGAAAAACTGTCCTCAAAGATCAGGAACAGACAAGAATGCCTACACTCACCATTTTTATTAAATACAGTGTTGGAAGTCTTAGGCATAGCAATTAGGCAAGAAGAAATAAAAGACATCCAAATTGGAAGGGAAGAAGTGAATCTCACTATTTGCTGATGACATTATTTTATATATGAAAAACCGTAAAGACTCTACCAAAAAACTGTTAGAACTAATAAACAAATTCAGTCAAGTTACAGGATACAAACACACTACACAAAATCTGTTGCATTTCTATACACTAAAAATGAGCTATCAGAAAGAAAAATTAAGAAAGTTATCCCTTTTACAATTGCATCAGAAGAACAAAATACCTAAGAATAAATTTAACCAAGGAAGTGAAAGATCAGCACACTGAAAATTATAATACATTGATGAAAGTAATTGAAGTCACAAATAAATGGGAAGTATTCCATGCTTATGGGTTGGAAGAATCAATATTGTTAAAATGTTTTTATTACCCAGCACAATCTACAGATTCAGTGCAATCCCTATCAAAATTCCAATGGCATTTTTCATAGAAATAGAACAAATATTCCTAAAATTTGTATGGAATCACAAAAGGCCCTAAATAGCCAAAGCAATCTTGAGAAAGAACAAAGCCATAGGCATCATACTCCCTGATTTCAAACTGTATTACAAAGTAACAGTAATCACAAAAGTAGAGTATTGGCATAAAACAGACACGTAGATTAATGGAACAGAATTGAGCACCCAGAAATAAACCCATGCTTACATGATCAATTAATATATGACAAAGGAGGCAAGAGCACACCAAAATTAACACAAAATGCATTAAAGACTTTAATGTAAGATGAAACCATAAAACTCCTAGAAGATAACATACATGGTAAGCTCCTTGACACTGGACTTGGCAATGATTTATTGGAACTGAATACAAAAGGAAAGGCAACAAAGTCAAAAAATAAACAAGTGGGCCTACATCAAATTAAAAATCTTCTGCAGAGCAAAGGAAATAACCAACAAAATGACAGGTAACCTACTGAAGGGAGAAAATGTTTGGAAATTACTTATCTGATAAGGGGTTAATATTCAAAATATATAAAGAATTCATGCAACTCAATAGCAAAAAAAAAAAAATCTGATTTAAAATGGGCTGATGATCTGAAAAGACATTTTTCCAAAGAAGATAGATGATCAACAGATATATGCAAATCAAAACAACAGTAAGATATGACCTCACACCTGTTAGAAGGGCTATTATGAAAGGAAGGAAGGAAGGAAGGAAGGAAGGAAGGAAGAAAGGAAGGAAGAGGAAGGAAGGAATGAAGGAAGGAACAAAGGAAGGAACGAAGGAAGGAACGAAGGAAGGAACGAAGGAAGGAAAGAAAAGAGAAGAAAAATAAGAAATAACAAGTGTTGGCAAGATTGCAGAGAAAAAGGATCGCTCATGCACTATTGGTGGATGCAGCTGATATGGAAAATATTGTATAGGCTCCTCAAAAAATTACAAATAGAACTACATAGAATACAACAATTTTACCTCTGGGTGTTTATTCAAAGAAAATGGAAACACTAATTGAAAAAGATATATGAATCCTATATTCTCGGCAGCATTATTTATAATGGTCAAGATATGGAAACAAGTATCCATCAGTGGATGGATGGATAAAAAAGATGTGGTGTATATACACAATGGAATACTACGTAACCATAAAGAATAATGTAATCTAGCCACTTGCAACAACATGTTTGGATCTTGAGGGTCTTCTGCTAAGTGGATTAAGTCAGAGAAAGACAAATATTGTATGATTTCACTTATATGTGGAATCTAAAAACTGAAACAAAGAAAATTTAAAGATACAGAGAACTGAAAAGTGGTTGCCAGAGGGGAGGGGTTTGAAAGTTGGTAAAATGGGTGAAGGGTGTCAAAAGGCACAAACTTCCAGTTACAAAGTAACAAAGTAACAAACTCATGGGCATGTAATGAACAGCACTGTGACTATACTCAACAATATTGTAGTGCATATTTAAAAGCTGCCAGAGGGTAAATCTTAAAAGTTCTCATCACAGGAAATCAAAACGTGTAATTCTGCATGCTGACGGATGGTAACTAGACTTATTGTGGTGATCATTTCACAGTGCATACAAATACCGAATCATTATGTTGTACACTTGAAACTAATATACCATTGCATCAATTATACCTCAACAAAAAAAGTTGCCAGACATAAAAATAAGTAAATAATTGAGATCATGCTTTATTTCATATTTACTTCACGCATAAAGCAAATTCTTCCCCAAATATTTAAAGTATGTGAAGAAGTGGGGTGCCTGGGTGGCTCATTCGGTTAAGCACCCGACCTTGATTTCAGCTCAGGTCATGATCTCACGGCTTTGTGGGTTTAAGCCTTACATCAGGCTCTGCGCTGGTGGTACGGAGCCTGCTCGTGATTCTTTCTCTCTCTGCCCTCCCCCACTTGTGCTGTCTGTCTCTCAAAATAAATAAAGTTAAAAAAAAATTTTTTTTAAAGTGTGTTAAGAAGTTGAACCTGGGCTGGTTTCACGAGTCTTTAAATTCTTAATAATTTAATCTTTGATTCTGTGTTTTTACATGAAGTTGAGTAGGCAACGGAGCATGTCCAGGGGTTTGGAGCCACAGCTTATGCCTGGTACCCACCTCCCACCATCGCTCCATGGGTTCTCTCCCACTTGTTTACTGCCCCTGGAACCATAGGACCCACAGGGCCTCCCCATCCCTGCTATGGCCCTCTGCCAGAAGTGACAACTGGGCTGCATTGGTGAGGAGAGGTCCATATTCAGCCATTATGCTCTACCCTCATAGGGTCCTGGACACAGGCGCAGGAGGGTGGAGTCTCAAGTCAGAGCAAGCTAGTGGCCATGACCACCCAGGGCAGCCAGTGCCCTGGGTGTTCAGCTGGCAACTCAGTGTGGATCTCTTGCCCGCCCCGCCCCAAGTATTTTGTGCATCCCAGTGCAGAGGTTGCAGGCCATTCAAGAATGCCTATTTGCCTCAGCTGGAGTGGCAAGGCCATGGGAAGATGACTTCTCTATCTAAAGTCCCACGTTGTCAGTTTATAATGGGCTTTGCATATTATATAGCTGGCCTTGCACTGAATGCTCTCCAGTTACTAGGGTGTTATTACTGAATAAAGGAGTGCTGTTCCTCCTACCATTAATAAAGTGACATATTCTAATGTACTTAGTTGTCAATTACAGTGAATATTTTGTGCTTAAATTTTAATTCATGCTTCCATACTATGAACAAAGTAGCATATTTAAACAACAATCTACATCTATAATTAGCTGGTATAAAGATGATCAGTTAATATAACCTTAATAATATAAATATTTTGATAAATTTTTAAGTGAAGGATAAGAACTTTGTTCTGATATGGCCACCTTGTGCCAAGATCTAATTCAGAAGGATTAAAGATCTAAAGATAAAAAACAAGACCACAAAAATACAGGAAAATACCCAAGGAAATTAAGACCATATGTCCACACAAAACCTTGTACTTGAATTTTCATGGTGGCATTATTCATAATAGCCCCAAACATAGAAAGAACCCAAATCTCTATCTTTTTCTGGAATGGATAAACAAAATGTGGTCTATCTATAATGGAATCTATAATTCAGCCACAGAAAGAAATGAAGTACTGACATATGCCACAACATGGATGAACCTAGAAAATGTTATGCTAAGTGAAAGAAGCCACATATAAAAGGCAATATAGTATACAATTCCATTTATGTGAAGTGTCCAGAATAGGCAAATTTATAGACACAGAAAGTAGACTTGCTGCCACCAGTCACTGGGGTAGGAGAAGAGAATAGGAGTGACTGCTAATGGGCACAGCATATCCTGGGGTGATGAAAATGTTTTGGAACCAGAGAGGAGCTCAATAAATATGTTAAAGGAATTAATGATGCAGTTTTCATGCAGAGTTTCCCCCATGCTTGTATATGGTCAGTACTATAGTAGCATTGCTAAGAGTGTTGTGGAGGGGTGCCTGGGTGGCTCAGTTGGTTAAGCATCTGACTCTTGATTTGGGGTCAGGTCATAATCTTGCTGTATCAAGAGTTCGAGCCCCATGTTGGGCCCTGTGTTGACTGCACAGAGCCTGCTTAGAATTCTCCCTCTCTCTGCCCCTATCTTCCTCATGCTCTATCTCTCTCAAAATGAATAAATAAACTTAAAAAAAAAAAGAGTGTTGTGGAACCAGGAGGTGAATGAACATGTGACACTTTTTTCCATGTCTCTGTTATGCTTCCTGGGATGTGGCATTTTGGCTCTTGGCAAAGCTCAAAGCTATGACCACATCGTGGTCCACTCGGAAAGGCCAGGGATTTTCCTAGCCCACAGCATTTCTCAATAATGTTTAATGGAAACGGAGGCTGTTTTACTGCCAAGTATCACAAAAACATGAACATAATTTCACCAGTTTGTCCATGAGAATGTACTGTTGATTAGAGGACACAACCATTTTGTTGCATTGTGAGGCTCTCATCTCTGCTATTTATGTTTGCCAAAGAGGAACACTTCACAACCTTCATGTGTTCCCAGACTTCCACAGGGAGGAACGGGCAATAGTAGTATGTTTGTGCACTACCCTAACGGTACACTGTCCAATATGGCAGCTGCAAGCTGCACATGGCTACTGAGCAATTGAAAGGTGGCTTCTCTGGGGTGCCTGGGTGGCTCAGTTGGTTAGGCATCTGACTTTGGTTCAGGTCATGATCTCACGGTTCATGAGTTCAAGCCCTGCACTGGGCCCTGTGCTGACAGCTCAGAGCCTGGAGCCTATTTCGGATTCTGTGTCTCCCTTGCTCTCTGCCACTCCCCCACTAGCACTCTGTCTTTCTTCTCTTTCAAAAATAAATAAACATTTAAAAAATAAAAAAAAAGAAAGGTGGCATCTCCAAATTGAGATATTTTGTATGTGTAAAATACCCACTGAATTCTGAAGACTTGGTACAAAAAAAAAGAATGTAAAATGATACTTTTTTAATAGTGATGACATGTTGAAAAAATAATATTTGGATATAAGGGTCAAATAATAAATATTACCATTAATTTCACTTGCTTATTAATTTTTTAAATTAATAGGGCTATCAGAACATTTAAAATTACCCATGTGGCTCACCCTGTATTTCTATTGGGCAAGGCTGCTTTCTATTGTCTAGTGTTTGATTCTGAGAGAATTTTCCCATTGTTTTTTTGCTCAATTCAAAAAGCCAATGTAGGTTTCCTCCACAGGTGACCTTTTCAGCAGGGGCTTTGAGTCAAGTGGCCAATGTATATATGATTGCTTACACACTGGAATGGTAGCTTGTTTGTTTTTCCTTTAATGGTATGAGGAGACAGGGAACTGTGGCTACCCGATAGGAAATGCAAATGGGGAAAAATAATCACATGGTCTAATTGCTTTTAAATAGCAACTGATAGGAACCCCAGAAAAAGTAAAAAATGAATATGCATAAAATACAGATTCTCACTTAAAATGTATTCCTTAAAAAATCAATTATTAAAGTGGCTTTATTGAGAATGGTGCATTCAGTCAGTCATAAATACTGATTAAACATCTGCTGAATGCCTGATGTGTGTTCTGGGTGTTGGGGATCCTTCAGGAACAAGATAGTCCACACCTCCTGCCCTTATGGAACTAATCTATTGATTCCAGAACCATCTTCTGAGAAATCTGAAGTTCCTTAAAGTTTTAGATAATGCATATGAGGTTAGAGATGGACCAGGAGTTATGGAGAACTGTGTTTCAGTTATAGAAACCCCTTTGAAAAATAAAACAATCTTCAAAACAAAGTTGTAAGGATGCTTAGTGTTTTATTGCCAACATGTGTAATCCTTAATTAAATGAAATTATCTAAAAATATATACAGGTGTCATATACACATGCACACACTAAAGGGAGATTGTATTTATGGTCGAATTAGCAAGCAGCTATCTTTATTCCTTGCCATGTTTTCAGATAAATCTAAAGATTAAGAAAATTCATTGAGGGTTTATAAAATGATGCTAAGAGCTTCCATGGAATGAGTGTTTAATGGGCTAAATAAATACCCAAAAAGACAAAGTCTATTTTGATGTTCACATGTTAGAATTAGGCCTGGCAGGGCTGCAAAAGATGGTGAGTTCCCTGGGGGCATCTAAATGTGGGCCTACTTCTTCACTTTTTCACAAGTCTCAAACAAAGTTTCTGATCTTCATTTTTTCATTGTCATTTCTAGGCTAGGCCCCTTCCTTCTGTCATATGGTGTCTAGCTAGAAAGGGAACTCCTACTGCCCTCTACCTGTTCTGTGTGCCATCTTGTCCATCCTTCCCAGAAGTGAACTTATACTCAGTAACCGGGATAGCTTAACCATTCTTTTCCCAGGACTTCAGCATGGTTCTAAAGCCACCTTGAATCAGAGAGACAGATGAGCTGTAGTACTCCTTACCTATCCACATGGCTTCCTCCATCCAGGAGCTGATGGGGTCCTGCATGGGGCTATCTTGTTTCTTAATCCTTCTCCATAGGCCTTCAAGCTCCCAGGTTACCTTTCTCTTACACTTTCTCTCTCTGATTTACTTGAACGCTCAGACCCATGATTCCCTAAGAAATGTCACCTTCTCATGAAGAAATGATGAATCTCCTGCCCACTGGTTCCTTCTTGGGTCTTGAAAGTTTGGCAGCCATAGTCACCTGCTTCCCAATAAGTTTTTATTCTTGCCCCATTTTTGGCAGACTCTGACCTCAAAGGTCAGAACTGATAGGACTTAATCAGACTATACACATAACAAAATAGGAAATCATATATAAAAGTAGAGGGAAAAACGATTTAATAGTTCATTTTTCAACCCCAAATTGAATGAATATATTTTAGACACCTACAAGAGTATGTGCCTTGCAGAATACAGGGCAGCCTTTCGATGCCACTAAATTAAAACAAAATGACAGAAGAAGAAAAAGTAAGCTGAGTCTTTCTGAATTCCAAAGGAGTGATGACCTATATAGTAGATATCTAAAACAACTTGAAAGTCATCAATATTTCAGCTTAAACCAAAAAAACAAACAAAATAAAACAATAACCACAAAATCAAGTATTCTATTAGGTTCTATTTGAGGAGGCTGATTAAAAGCACCAGGACTGATAACACTACAACACTCTCGATGATATATGGGCCAGAAATAGGTATAAGTAACATGATAGAAAAAATGACGACCAGGCACGCATGAGTCACCCACAGAGAAGTAAATAAAAGAAAAACATCAAGGAGACGAATCATTTAAAAGTCAACCACCCAGAGGCATTTTTGCTTATTGAGCAAAGTGGACAATTGGTACTATGATTTAATTTAGTAGTAAATATTTATGTGTGTAAGTAATTTGTAGCATAATAAGTAAGTTTGAAACATATTTCCCCAAATTAAAAATGGCAAATTTCAGAAAAACATGGTTTGGAAGGGGAGGAAGATGGAATGAGTGGCAAGTTCAGCCAAATGAGGCCTCTACTCATGAATAAACAAGAGGAAGGAAAAGCCAGTATGAAGGTTAAGAATGGGCAAGCAGGAGTGAAAAGGAAAAAATCATTTATACCACATTCTAACCTGATATTAAGTTTGGAAACATCCTAGAGATCACTGTATAAAGTAACAAGTGTTAAAAAGCATTTAGTTTATATACATTTACAATGAAAGTTAACATAAATATTATGTTCTTTTCAAAGACCGGCAGTCATAAGTGAAATGAGAGGGAACCTTGGCGTGGAATCTGTTGACAAAAGAGGTAGACATCGCTAACAATCGAATGAATGATTTGTTCCAGCGCTCATGAGCATGGTCGGAGGGCAGATGACAGACACAAGTATAATTTCCCAAGGGAAGAAGAACGAGATTGGGTGGGAGACCAGAACATGAGGTCATGAAATTTAAAGTAACCAAACTTAAGAGCAAGAACAATCCATCCCAAATGTCAAGAGAAGTGAAGCAAAAAATGGAAGAATACAATAAATTGTAAAACCATGGTATAAAAACAGTAGATGTCATGGACCTGTGCCCACATGGCTCCCCGATCACCTCCTTCCCTGAGGCACCTCGCCGCCATGCCCCAAAGCCCCACACATCTTCACCCCCAGTCTGCTTTATTCTTCACATTCACTCTCATCACTTACACACTTATATTTTATCTCTTCCCTTTATTTGTGTCCTTCTCCTGTAACTAGAATGCAGGCCCTATGAGGGTGAGGATTTTTGTCTGTCTGAGTCACTTCTGCTTGCCCGGCACCTGGAATGGGGGCTGAGCATACTACATGGTCAACATGATGTATTGGATGAATGAGGGAGGCCTGCTGGGGCATCTGGGAAAGAAAACACGTGCCTGCAGCCAGCTCCATCCCTCTCCGCAGTGGTGCACAGGATGTCAGCCCAGAACAGCAGCAGCCATTGTGCCAGTGGGACAGAAGCCAGCTTCAGACTGGAGCTGACACCAGGAAAAGCAGAGTGGAAAAGGGAAAGAAACCAAAACCCCAAAAATTCAAACTGAAAGCCTGGCCTGTCTCCAGACCTCCCAGTTCGATGAGCCAACAAATGCCCTACGGTCGAAGCCACTTTGAGTTGGGTTTTCTATAATTTCTAATGGAATCATTCCCACTGATCATCTATGTTTTGAAATTTGAGAAGACAGTTTTAGGGAAATGCAGGTTAAGGGGGAGAGTGTGTAGGAAAAGATAAGAATCAGAAAGAGATAAGAGAAATGAACATTACTTGGTATAAGTAGACAAAAATTCTTAAGGCTGTCATAGTTCATGTATTCTAGCCCAATGGTCTTTTTACACAATACAAAAAAGTCTTCACACCCCAACAGAACCAAAAATCACCAGACAACAAAAGGTTTAAAGTAGATGTGGCTTACACGGTTCTAGAAAATCTGTATTTGGAGAGGAGACAGAATCATATCCTTTCATACCAAGTGACATACAGGGACCCGCCACTTTCTGCAAGTTTGCATTATACTACTTGATTTTTGCTAACAGAAAGAAATCAGAAGAAGTGTACTTTTACAAAGCAAGTCATTATGATACTAATGTAGGTCTTTTAGGGAAGGGAAGGGCCCTAATGTGAATTTCCAGCAAGAGCAGGGACACTCTTGGCTTTGAGTGTATGAGATGTTTCATAGCAAGGATTTACTTTTGGATAGTGGGGGAAAGCTTATTAAAAAACAACCACCTCCAGCACTCCTCAAACTGTAACGTACATAAAAATCAGGTGGAACACTTGTGAACAACACAGATTGCCAGGAAAACACAGTCCAAAGGCCTGGGGACAGGGCCTGAGAGTCTGCATTTCAGCAAGCTCCCACGGATGCTGATGCTGGCGATCTAGGGGCCACGCTTGGAGTAGAACCGAACGGCACAAGAAATACAGAGTTCCCCGTGAGTAAACAGAGATGAACCTGAGCAGGGAAGCCAGGTGCTCTGGGGCAGGAAGGTACAAGATGCCACGTCCCCCATGGCCTTGGAGAGCTGCCAGGCACCCTAGATGGTCTTCCTTGATGACAGGGACAAACAAACCCTTATAAATCCTTACTTATTAAAAGCCAAATGTCCCTGTCACAGCTATGTCCCAGAGCTTCACTGCACAGGCCCGGGCTTACAGTAGACACCAGTGCTGCACCTGGACCCCTCCTGCTCTCTTGGCTGAGATGTAGGTGTCGGCACAGAGGAGCGACTACAAAATCATCCCTGAACTTTTAGACAATGCTGTGGGGAAACAGAGGCCCTGCAAAGGCAGGAACACCTTAGGAACACTGGAGCCAGAGATCAATTTATTTTTATTATTATTATTTTTTTAATGTTTTATTTATTTCTGAGAGAGAGAGAGGGAGAGAGAGAGCAGGGGAGGATCAGAGAGAGAGGGACACACAGAATCCGAAGCAGGCTCCAGGCTCTGAGCTGGCTGTCAGCACAGAGCCCGACGCAGGGCTCGAACCCACGAACCATGAGATCATGACCTGAGCTGAAGTCGGACGCTTAACCGACTGAGCCACCCAGGTGCCCCTATTTTTATTATTTTATTCTCAAGGTAGCTAACATACAGTGTAGTTTTGGCTTCAGGAGTAGATTCCAGTGATTCATTATTTACATACAACACCAAATGCTCCTCAATGCCCATCACCCATTTAGCCCATCCCTAATCCCTATCAAACCTCAGTTTGTTTTTTGTATTTAAGAGTTTCTCAGGGGTGCCTTGATGGCTCAGTTGGTTAAGGATCCAACTTTGGCTCAGGTCATGATCTCACCATTCCTGAGTTCAAGACCTATGTCGGGCTCTGTGCTGACAGCTCAGAGGCTAGAGCCTGTTTTGGATTTGGCTCCCCCCACCCCAGCTCATGTTCTGTGTGTGTCTCTCTCTCACTCAAAAATAAACATTAAAAAAAAGTTAAAAAAAAAAAGAGTCTCGTCTGGTTTGCCTCCCTCACTGTTTTTATCTTATTTTGCCTTCCCTTCTCCTATATGTTCATTGGTTGTGTTTCTTAAATCCCACATATAAGTAAATCATACGGTATCTATTTTTCTCTGACTGACTTAATTTCGCTTAGCATAATACCAGTTCCATCCATGTTGTTGCAAATGGCAAGATTTCAGCCAGAGATCAATTTGAGGTGACAGCTGGACTTCTTGGAGGTCACTGCTATACTCACATTTCTAAATTTCATTTTGTAAGATATGAAATTCTCCCAAATTCATTCTTTAACACCAATTATGTTTTAAAAATACAAATATCTCTGAAATGTAAGAGTGTGAGTTCATCTTTCCTTCTCATTTTTGTAGAAATAACTTCAAGTCGGCTGGCCTCCTCCTTTTCATCCAGCCAAGCTCAGCTGCCTGACGTACAGGGTTTTTTAAAAGAGCAGAGGGAAGAAGGCAGTTTTTGAGATCATATTCCCTGTAGGAGCTGAGCAATCCTGACAGGCCAAACTACCACCTCTCACATTAAATGTGTGATTTCTCTAAAAAGCTCTTTGTGTTTACAGTTTAGTTAAGGAATTAAAGAAAAGATCTAAATAGCTAAAGTCAACAATACAAGAAACAAGTGTTGGCGGGGATGTGGAGAAAAAGGAACACTCATGCACTGTTGGCGCAAATGCAAACTGGTGTAGCCACTATGGAAAACAATACGGAAGTTTCTCAAAAATTTTAAAATTGCACTACTCTATGATCCAGGAATTGTATTACTGGGTATGTGCCCAAAGAATACAAATACACTAATTTGAAAGGATAAATGCACCCCTGTGTTTATTGCAGCATTACTTATAATAATAGCCAAACTATGGAAGCACCCCAAGTGTCCACTGACTGATGAGTGGACAAGGAAGATGTAATGTGTGTGGATATATATATATATATATATATATATACACATATATATATACACATATATATATGCATTACATATATATACACATATATACAGTATATATACACATATATATAGCATATATATACATATATATAGTATATATATACATATACATATATATATACTGTATATACACACACAGACATACACACATTTCAATGGAATATTATTCAGCCATAAAAAGAAAGAAATCTTGCCATTTGCAATGACATGGACAGAGCTAGAGAGGACTATATTNGAAATTAAAATTAAAATTAAAGAAATAACTAATCTAAGTTTTCTCTAGAAAACAACGGCCTGCCACCATGTTTGCAAAAGGGACATCCCCTGGTAGTAACAAACGTGTGAGTTTTGAGGGCTGTTTTCCCCTGCACAAGCAGAAACAGGTTCTTGGTGTAAAGGGGTATGGGAACAAGAGGAACAGCAAAAGGAGCTACACATATAGACAAGCTGAGAAGCAGTGTAGAGTGGTTGTTCCTCACCGAAGCACAGAGGAAGGTTTCTGGTGAGAGCTCAGACGGGAACAGTGGCAAAAGATGATTTTCTAGGGTTGCAAAAATGAACTTGGCATGCAAGCCTTTAGTTTTTCAGAAGGGAACCCAGATGTACATGATTTGCCCCAATTTTACATGTGGGTGATAAAAAAAAAAAATGAAGTGGACACTGTAAATGGGTACAATGTACGAGGGGAAGCGAAGGCCCTGCTACAACCAGGGCTAATGTCCAGACAATTAGTTGTTAGAGACTATTGAAAGTCTCATTATTTTAAAAAATGAGATTTAATTTTTAATGAAAGCAAAATATGTTCATGGTAAAAAGAGAGAGTGTGATAGAAAAGAATATGAAGCCACTAAGAATGAGGCCACTACTCTTTCCAGACCCATGACCCATTCCTGATCCTGTGCCATCTGGTTACTCTCCAGCTCCAGTATATATCTATTCATAAAGACAATCCTGAGTCATGGGAAAAGATAGTTGCAAATGACATATCAGATAAAGGGATCCAAAATCTATATGAATCTCATCAAATTCCACACCCAAGAAAACAAATAATCCAGTGAAGAAATGGGCAAAAGACATGAACAAACATTTCTCCAAAGAGGACATCCAGATGGCCAACAGAAACATGAAACAATGCTCAACATCACTCATCATCAGGGAAATACAAATCAAAACCAGACTGAGATACCACCTCACGCCAGTCAGCGTAGCTAAAATGAACAGATCAAGAGGCTACAGATGCAGGCGAGGATGTGGAGAAATGGGCACCCTCTTACACTGTTGGTGGGAATGCAAACTGGTGCAACCACTCTGGAGAACAGTGTGGAGGTTCCTCAAAAAATTAACAGTAGAACTCCCCTATGACCCAGCAATAGCACTGCTAGGAATTTACCCAAGGGATACAGGAGTGCTGATGCATAGGAGCACATGGACCCCAATGTTCATAGCAGCACTTTCATCAATAGCCAAATCATGGAAAGAGCCTAAATGTCCATCAACTGGTGAATGGATCAAGAAGATGTGGTTTATATATACAATGGAATACTACACGGCAATGAGAAAGAATGGAATCTGGCCATTTGTAGCAACGTGGATGGAACTCAAGGGTATTATGCTGAGCGAAATAAGTCAGGCAGAGAAAGACAGATACCATATGTTTTCACTCATATGTGGAACAGGAGAAACTTAACAGAGCTCCATAGGAGAGAGGAAGGGGAAAAAATAGTTAAGGAAAGAGAGGGAGGCAAACCACAAGAGACTCTAAAATACTGAGAACAAACTGAGGATGGGATTGATGGGGAGTAGAAGAGAGGGGAAAATGGGTGATGGGCATGGAGGAGGGCACTTGTGGGGATGAGCACTGGGTGTTATATGGAAACCAACTTGACAATAAACTATATTTTAAAAAAAGAGAGAATCCTGTGTCATAAGAAAATATCACCAATACACTCTACTTAAGAAATGCAAAGAGTGTAAAGTACATTTTAATAAAAATTCCATTTGAGTCATAATAAAAATGTTAAATCTCAGTATATGCAAAAATAACTACATTTTCAATTATAGAAGTAACACATGATTTTTTGAAAAACAAACAGAAACAAACAAGCCAATTTAAGAATGGAGGAAAGATCTGAACAGACAGGTCACCAGAGTAGATATACAGCTGGCAAACAGCATATGAAAAGATGTGCAACATCATCCATCATTATGGAATTACAAATCAGAACAAGATACCACTACACACCAATTTGAATGGTGAAAATTCAAAACACTGACAATACCAAATGCTGGTGAGGATGTGGAGCAACAAGAACTCTCATTCATTGTTGGTGGGAATTGTGGAATGGTATAGCCACTTTGGAAGACAGTTTCGTAGTTTCTTACAAAACTAAACACTTATTGTACAACCCAAACTTGTGCTCCTTGGTATTTACTCAAATGAGCTGAAAATGTATATCCACACAAAAACCTGCACTGAATATATATATGGCAGCTTTATTCATAACTGCCAAAACTTAAAAGTAACCAGGATGTACTTCAGTAAGTAGATGGATAAAAGATGGTACACTCAGGCTAAAATGAGCAAATCAGAGAACTCTAGATGCTGGCGAGGATGTGGAGAAACGGGCACCCTCCTACACTGTTGGTGGGAATGTAAACTGGTGCAGCCCCTCTGGAAAACAGTGTGGAGGTTCCT
This sequence comes from Crocuta crocuta, assembly GCF_008692635.1. NCBI lineage: Eukaryota > Metazoa > Chordata > Mammalia > Carnivora > Hyaenidae > Crocuta > Crocuta crocuta. Next base: position 2,400,674 of record NW_027551566.1, read on the forward strand.
CAAAAAATTAACAGTAGAACTCCCCTATGACCCAGCAATGGCACTGCTAGGAATTTACCCAAGGGATACAGAAATGCTGAGGCATAGGAGCACATGTACCCCAATGTTCATAGCAGCACTCTCCACAATAGCTAAAACATGGAAAGAGCCTAAGTGTCCATCTACTGATGAATGGATCAAGAAGATGTGGTTTATCTATACAACGGAATACTACATGGCAATGAGAAACAATGAAATCTGGCCTTGTGTAGCAACATGGATGGACCTTGAGGGTGTTATGCTGAGCGAAATAAGTCAGGCAGAGAAGGACAAATATCATGTTTGCATGTATAGGAGGATAAGGAGGAACTTAACGGAGGACCATGGGGGAGAAGAAGGGGGGAAACGGTGGGGGAAAGGGAGAGAGGCAAACCATGAGAGACTCTTGAATGCTGAGAACAAACTGAGGACTGATGGATGTGGGGGGGAGTGGGGAGATGGGCATGGAGGAGGGCACTTGTGGGGATGAGCACTGGGTGTTATATGGAAACCGACTTGACAATAAACTATTTGTAAAAAAAAAAAAAGATGGTACACTCAGACAATGGAATACTATTCAGCACTAAAAAGAAATGAATGATCAAGCCATGGAGGAACTTTAAAATGTATATCACTAAGTGAAAAAGGTCAATCTATAAAGGTTGCATACTGTGTGATTCCAACTATACAACATTCCAGAAAAGGCAAAACTGGAGACAGTAAAAAGACCAGTGGTTGTCAGCAGCTATGGGGGAAAGAATGAGGGATGAAATAGGTGGGACATAGCGGATTTTTAGAAACTACCCTGTAGGATTCCATAATAGTGGATATGAGTCTTTATGCATTTGTCCAAACCCACAGAATGTACAACAGAAAGAATAAATCCTAATGTAAACTATAGACTTTGGGTGGTAATGACGAGTCAATGTAGGTTCATCAATGGTAACAAATGGTGTAAGTCTAGTATGGGATGTAAATTGTGGGAGAATCTGTGGGTTGGGGGGAAGAGGTATGTAGGAACCCTCTGCACTTTCTGCTCAGTGTTACTATTAACTTAAAACTGTTCAAAAAATAAAGTTTATTAAATGAAAAAAAAATCCAAGAGAACTGATAAACATAAAATAAAAAGTAAGTTGCTAGATATACCCCAACCTCCTGGTGCTGCTCCTCAAGTTAATGAAGTCCAACATGTTTTGGGGTTTCTCTGTCACAGTACCTTTACCTGAAAACACACTAAAGAGAGGCAGTATGTGAGGTGGTAATGAGTTGATTCTGGAAGCTGACTGCCTTAGTTCTAATTTGAGCTCTGCCACTTTTTGCTGAGTATACTTTGGACTAATTACTTAACTGCTCTGAGTCTCAGCTCCCATATCTGTAAGATGAGGATAATAATGGTACCTAGCTAATAAGGTCGCTATATATACGTATTGATACAAATGATTAAGAAAGTGATGGAAATACTATAAACCTTCCATGAATGTAAGCTATTATTACTACTAATATTACTGTTTGATTCCATGCTTTTCTCACCATCCCAGATATCATTCCATATAGGATATATATGTTTCTATTTTCTCAAAATCTGCATAGTAATATGCGGAATGAATATGCCAAAATTCATTTGGCCAGCCCCCAAATACAGTGATCATTTAGGATATTTCTCAATTTCACTTAAAGGGCTGATATATCAATTATAGAGAAAGTTCTCCAAAACTACTCCACCATGCCCTTTATCATAGATTTTGCAGCAACTTTACTGAGGTGTCACTTATATTCTGTAAAATGCACCCATTTTAAATGCAGTTTGATGAACTCTATAATATCTTATAAGAATAAGACTACATGGATAAGACAGCTTGAAAAGGTAAATTATAGAAAATGCAAGGTATTAATATTATTCCTATCACACATATACCATTTATTTTCTATTGACTGAGATGCTACTGTCCTGAAACACAGCTGTGGGGAGCAGCTCAACTGCCCATTTCTTTAGCGATGCCCCCAGATTTGTGTCTGACAATGCAGCCCTCTGACCCCTTTGCTTTGGGAACATACAGGAGTGATGCCAACCAGCAGCCTCTGGCCCAGTGATGGGTCAGCACAGGTCACAATTTGAGCCAATGAGATGCAAATAGATTTCTGTGATAGGGCTTCTGAAAAGAAGCATACCTGCTACTCTTCCCATTGGACTTAAAGTGATAAAAGGCCTAAAACTACCTCATCCATCCTGCAACCACAGAGGAAGCAATGGTCTGAGAAAGGTCAACCTAAAAGAGACAAATTAAATAGAGCTAACTACACCCTTTTGAAGCCAGCATCCTCATGATTTTTCACTTCACTCTGTGTTGTAATAAATTCTCCAGTTACTTAAGCCAATTAGAAGGGGTTCTACTACTTGCCAGCAAATGAAGTGTAGCCAGTAGTCAGGCTGAGTGTAGAAAAATTCCAAATTTTAGGCAATGTAAGGAAGGGAATTAAAAACCATCCCTGATGCTCCTCCTATCGCCCAGGGGCAACCAGAGACCACCTACCTCTAGAGTTGCAAGCCAGGTTCCATGGGAGGCAGCCTCACACAGAACTCTACCTGCTGGGGTTTGTTAGGTGAGCTCTTGGGACCCTCCACCCCACTGAGGGGTGGCAGAAGCAAGACAGGGCAGAGGGAGAAGTTAGACTGCAAGCAATGGGGTCACAACAAACACCTGGTTGATCTGGGAGGGGAATTCTGGCCCTGGGAAGACCCTTTAGAGTTGCCCCTCTTTGAGGCAGGGAGCTGCTAGCCTTTTAAACTCCTTCTTCTCCCCTCCCCATACACAAGACTAGTCACTGGATGCAGACAGCCCTTGGGAGGGGCAGACCTTGGGCAAAGCCCTTCTTTTCGTCCAGGGCAATCTCTTTCAAGGGGGACCCAGCTTCCAGCTATTCGTGCTCACACATCCCACACTCAGAAAATGAGTTCTTTAGTCCTGAATAAGAAGGGTCTGGGTGGTACACCGTAGCCCCCATCACATCTGCATGTCTCCTTTTATTTTATTTGTATGTTTTTCCTTTCTTTAGAGGTTTAGGTCATATTTAAATGCTCTTTTATATATTGGTATGATTACCTATATGTAGCATTACATTCTGAGCATTTTCTAATCTTTTTTTTTTCTTTTTTTGAGAGAGAAAGTGCGAATAGGGGAGAGGAGCAGAAGGAGAGAGAGATTATTTTTCTAAACACTTTTTAATGTTTATTTATGATTTTTGAGGGATAGTGGGGGAGCAGCAGAGAGTAAGGTAGACAGAGAGGATCTGGATCTGAAGCGGGCTCTGCACTGACACTCAGGGCGATCATGACCTGAGCCTTAGTCACATGCTTAACCAACTGAGCCACCCAGGCACCAGGAGAGACAGAATTGTAAGCAATCTCCACACTCAGCACAGGGCTTGATGCAGGGCTCAACCTCACTATCCTGGGTTCATGACTTGAACTGAAATCAAGAGTCAGATGCTCAACGAACTGAGCCACCCAGGTGCCCCTTTCTAATCATTATTCAATGAATTGCAAACAGAGTTATAATTCTTGCACACAGTTGCCATAAAGTATTTAAACTTTCTCTTACTATTGGACATTTAAAGTATTTCCAATATCTTTAATCCTTATACATAAATTTTTATTTGCACCTCTGCAACCAGTTTTTAGGGTATATTTCTAGGAGTGGAATTAAAGGGTTGAAGGATATGAACTACTGTAGCATTCTGGCCAAATCACTCTTTGAAATTTCATGTCAAATACATTCTGACTACTGCTACATAGGTCTCATTAGAACCGAATGTTTCTCTATTTTATATCTCGCCAATTGATCAAAAATTATGTCTCATTCTTATTTTGAATTATTTTCCCCCATTTAAAAATATCTGTTTGGAGATTTTTAAATATCTGTTGATTTTTGTTTGTTTTTCATATGCAAATAGTTTGCCCTTTTTAAAATTTGTTCAGTTTTTGTATTTTGTTATCAAATGGTCTTTTATTGATTTATTAAAGCTTCTTTACAGTACACATATCAATCTTGTGTCTGCTATATTTGTTAAAATATCTCTTTGTTACTCAATTGCATATTACTTAAATTAAGTTGTTTCAGAAACTTTAGATAGTAAAAAAAAATCTTAACATTTTTTCCATGTTCTATAAAGACCTTCCCCATCCTGAGACACAATTGATATTCACTATGTCTTCATTGAAGATCACTCTTCACAGACACTCCTTGAAGTGTCTATCACTCAATGTTCTTCCTCAGGAAGGTTCTGCCTGCCTGGGCTGAATCTCCTGCTGATACCTGTTCACAGTACCACATGCGCATTGCTGGTATGCCCTTCACAGCTATAGTTTTACATTTCTATGGGAGAGTTTAAAGACTTTGAAAGGAGAGGGAATACATCTGTATGTCTTTCACCACTGAATTCTCAGAATCTGGCAGAGAATTTATATATTTTCTAATATTTTTGTTTTCAATATTCACATTTAACTCTTCAATCACCTGGGAATCTTTTTTACTATAAAATATGAAGAACGCTTCTATCTTTATTTTGTCCTATGATTTACAATCATTTTTCCTTTTCCCAGTGTTGTGACACAAATTTTATCATATATCACATATGCACATTTATACATACCTTTATACACACATGCACGAACACTACACTCTTACTGTATTGGGAGTCTGTAGGGGAACTCCCTTCTTGTGTTACACTGTTTCTACCAATAACTGTGTCAACACGGCATTGTTTTCATTGTTGTGGAGTTATATTTTTAAAAATTTTTTAACGTTTATTTATTTTTGAGAGAGAGAGACAGAGACAGAGTACAAGATGGGGGTAGGGAGGCAGAGAGAGAGACACACACACAGAATCTGAAGCAGGCTCCAAGCTTTTAGCTATCAGAAGAGAGCCCAACATGGGGTTCAAACCCACCAACTGTGAGATCATGACCTGAGCCGAAGTTGGATGCTTAACCCACTGAGCCACCCAGGGGCCGCTTATATTATGTTTTAATAACTGACTGGACAAATAACTTCTCAATATGGCTTTCTCCCTAAATGTATTGGTTAAAATCACTGATCAAACCCTCCACCAGTAAGACGAGTTAAAACGGTAGCAAGCTCCTTGCTCCATTCTCTTTTCTTAATTTCATGGATTGCCTTTTGGCCAAAGATACGTCCACCTACTTGAGCAATCCAGCCCGATGGAAGACATAGAGATCGTGCTCCAGGGTGCAGTTGTTGAAGGGGACAATCTTCACGAAGTTCTGGATGAGGACAAACTCGGGGGTGAGGTGAGGCACAGAAATGATGCAGAAGTTCTTGTCCTAACGTGATTGGCAACCGGGACACACAGGAAGAGAATTAGAACCCATTTATCACTAAACAAATTCCTGCTGTAAAACACTACAGAAAAAGGAAGTAAAACGTGTAAAGGACAGGGTATTTAAGTTCAATTTTCCTATAATTTGGGAAGTAATCATATGAAGTTCAAGAGGATAAGGAACTGTAAGAACATAGAGAAAAATCTCTGTGAGTCTGGCCAACCTAAATAACTGAATATTGTGAGCAATGGGACCCATTTATTATAGGTCTTTGGTGGAAGTAGGTTTTTAAAGTAAGGTCATTTGTGCTTGCAATTCACTTGCAGTCAGAAGTAAAGCACAGTGTCATAGCAAAGGCCCCATGCTCACTAAGTGACACTGCAACAGCCCTGGTCCCCTCTTCTAAAATGAGACGGTGGTGTTCCAGGCCTTTTCTTCTCTAAAATCCTGTGGTTACACATGAATGGATGGCTGTATTTTATCATGACATGATCCCTTCAGGGCAAACAGATCTGAGGAAGACATGTTTAGTTAGCAGACAAAGGAGGATCCACATGTCCTGACACCTGCTGCTCACCTCTGGGATCTGCACTGCCCAGTATGGTAACCCGAAGCCATGTCTGGCCACTGAGCATCTGGAATATGGCTAGTGGGGCTGGGGAGGTGAAGTTTTAGTTTTATTTCATTTCAATTAATTTACATTTAAATTTGTAACTGACTCCCAATTCAGTTACTGGAGAAGTTTTATGGATGTTGGAACAACTTGGGTATATGAATCTATGCATTCAACTGTAAGTTTTATGAAATCTAAGTGCAGGTCGAGTATTTCTGATGAAAATGTAGAGCACTACAGGTGTAAAATACATATTGGATTTCAAACACTGGGAAAAAGAATGTAATAGATCTCATTAATAATGTTTCATACTGATTACATGTTTAAAGGATTAAATTTGGACATATTCAGTTAAATAAAATATATTATTAAAATTCATTTCACCTGTGTCTTTTTTACTTTCTGTTTAATGTGGCTGCTAGGATATTTAGAATTAGTTATGTGGCTTGAAATTTGTGGTCTCTCGGACAGTGCTGTCCTACACCGTCTGTGTTCTATACATCCCACTTGACCCTCTGCCAGGTGCCTGCAGGAGCGGCGGCCTGCTCTTCCCAGAGCTAATTTGTCCCTTTGGGATCTTGCCTCCTCCTGAACCCTGTGAAGGCATTACTTGTGCTAATCCAAAACCCTGGGGACATTTGTGCAAACCAAAGAAGTGAATCATTGTTTGACTTTATCTTCCTTCTTTCTAGCAAAATAATGCAGCTCCTTTTGGGGGAACTTGAAAGTCAAGTTGTTGAAATACTCAAGCTGAAAATAAGGAATGGGTACCTAGTCTCAGTGGACTTCTTCTGGGAGGAGGACACTATAATGAATTGCTTTGACTTGTATTTGAAGGATTTAAGGATGAATAATAAAGGTATTTTGTTCCTCTCTCCTCATTCCCTGAAATAAAATAGAATTAAACAGTAAAAGTGTCTTTTACCTTTCTAAAGCTAGCATTGCTTTAGAATGCTGAAAATCTGCCTTTACAAGGATTTCAAAACAGGAGTGAATTTAAATTTAGGAAGTTACTTTGGGGCATCCCTAAGGGAAATTGGCTTTGTAAAATCTTACTTTAGGGTAATCTATATTGCTTTATGAGCCTCAAAATGCCTTAAAATTAATCCAAAAAAATTACGATGGAGAACATAATTGCAAGTCTGCATTATATTAACAAAATGAGGAAATGCAATCTATGATTACGTGGGTTTCAGGAAACCTAATTAAACCATATTTGTTTCTTGCCTCTGTGGAAAGAATATCAAGGAAAAATAAAACAATAGATGTTTTGCTTGTAATTAGCCAACTGAAGAAGTCTAGCTATTGACTTGACTTAACTAATAGGTGGGCCATGAAAAAGTCTTTATAAAAATCCATTTTTTTCCTCAATTGTCTTTCGTCCCCACTTTCCTCACTCCAATAAAGTGATAAGAGGTTGATTAGAATCTCCATCCCTTGACAACAATGAAACAGAAATGGAGGAAGAGGACAGGAGTGGAGTATCTTGTTTGCACTGGCTATTTGCCTGGGGCTCATTCACCAAACATGTTGTGGTGGGTTGAGCACCTCCTCTGTGTCAGGCACTGTATCAGGCAGTGCCAACCAGAAAATCAACCACAAGTTCCTACTTACCTACTCTCAGAAAAGCAATGTAATGGTTTCAGAATTCTTTGAGCTGATATAAGCTCTAAAGTAATAGAGCAGTCGAATCCACTTTAGTGTAATTTCTGACATTGTCATGTGCTACCTGCATTCTATTAATGATCTGATTCTATCTCTAAAAAAAATTGTCCATTGAAACGAAACTATTAAAACAGCAATGACAATATCTTCTATTTTTAAGAGTTCATGATATATCATTCAACCTTGTTTTCAGAACACAGAAGCAGTTCAAACTTCAACATTCGTAGCAGTGTAACTGTTTGGACAATGAATATGGCATTTTATTTTTTTATAACTTTTCCAGCTTACAGAATCAATCATATTACTCAAAATTCAGCATGTACTTACAGGAAAAAGACTGAAGACGAAATTCATAAAGTCCAGTGACCTGTAAATGAAACAGTAAGCACTGTCACTGACCTGCAAGCAGATGCAACATCAGTATATATTGAAGGAGATTTATAGCTCTCTTCCTGTCAGGCAGCGAGAGCCAACCACTAGTCAGAATTTGTGTCTGGCTGAACATTAATCAGTTGCAGAAAGTGACAAGCTTCATATGTCAGTAACAAAGTGTTTTCCTAGAACTACAGATATTATTATAGCAACTAATAATCTGTGCATTCAAAAAGCAGCATAGTCATTCTATGACTATAATCCCTCTCGTCCTTTTTGTTAGAGCTGTGGGGGAGACATGGGTATATTACAAGCAACTCTGATCGTTTTCTCTTTTACATGCATAAGATTTTCTGACCAGCTGTGGATCTATAGTCACAGGCAAACCATAATGGGTCACTGAATTTCTGTTTGAAAATTCAAAAGCCACATTTACACACACTCATATCTTAATGCACAGGGACAAATAAATATACACAACAACTCTAGAAGGGTTTATAGGCTTTTAGATGTCTGTAATAAAAAAAAAAAGAAAAAAGAAAAAAAAGATTTCGCCTTCCAAATCCCAAGATTTTCAAAGAAATTGAAAACTTTTAAGAGGAAAAAAAGCACAAGTAAAGCATGGTTCTAAGTGAGGCTAGGAGACTGGGAATGTGTTTCAGTACATCCTCTGAAAAGGAAATGTCCAGCAGCACTCTCAGTCATTTAAAGGATACTCTAAAACCTTCCAGTCCATAAGAATGGGCCAATCTTTTCCTCTTGAAGATTGTTCTGTAGATAAAAAGGTGGAATAGGTGGGGATCCCAAAGGAGACGTGGAATCTAGGCATCAAGGACAAAGATACACTTCCAGACTACAGGAGGCAGCAAGCACTGAACATGGGGACAGGAAGTGGGGTGGCTGAGTGGTCTAGTGGGTACCTGGACTTATCTGACACCATGCCTCCTCCTTCTTGCATCTGCCATGGATTGTTTTCCAGGGTCCCACTAACCCCCCTTTAAGATTTGGGTAAGGCTCCAGCCCCAAATTTGGGGTGGGGAGCATGAAGCCAGGGAGTAAGCTGCCATCATGTCCTGTCTGGCTCCATCCATCAGCTCAAATGAGCACACAGTCCGATCAGGCCCAATGGTGCTGTAGCTAGGAAGCTAGGCTCAAACTAGAATGTCCTCCTCACTAGCTTTGGGTACATAGCCTGAGCCCACCATCCTTTCTTTTGGCCCCCAGCAGGGACACTCCTCTGAGAATGGGGTTCAGTAGCAGGGAACCAGAGGGAGGAGGTAAAGAAAGAAGTTATCTGATGAGGTTATCTGGGATCAAGCCACATTGAAAAATGAGACCTACCACTGGACTTATCCTTTGTTATATAAGGCAATTATTCCATTTTTTAAAAAATTTTTTAAATGTTTTATTTATTTCTAGGAGAGAGAGAGAGAGAGAGACAGCGTGAGCAGGGGAGGGTCAGAGAGAGAGGGAGTCACAGACTGAAACAGGCTCCAGGCTCTGAGCTGGCAGTCAGCACAGAGCCCGACGCGGGGCTTGAACCCACGAACCGCGAGACCATGACCGAAGCGAAAGTCGGACGCTTAACCGACTAAGCCACCCAGGCGCCCCCAATTATTCTATTTTTAAAAGCCAGTTTGGGCTGGATTTTCTGTTACTTTGCAACCAAAAGACTCCAGACAAGCAGCAATCTAAATCTAAAGCCCCCCCTCAAAATGCAAACATTACAGAATGGAGGGCTGCATGAGATTACATAAGTGACAATTTTCCGGATCCCCAAAAGTTACACAGATGAGCCAATACCTGGGCAGCCCAGGTCTGTAGTCCTTACCCAAATTTTATGAACTAAAATCTCTGGAAGTGGGGCCCAGAAATCGGTGCTTTAAAAAAAAAAAACCCAGGAAATCAGGATGTGAGGCCAGGTTTGGAAACCATGGGCTCCACAAGATTAAAATGTGAGGCCACCAATGCTCTAAGAAGTCTTACCATAATAGACAACCTGGGACTGGTACTTGCCTTGCTTCATACTTCTCCTCAATACAAAAGAGCTGAATACAAAAAGCAGTTGAGGCTCCCTTGTAGATGGGGCGGAAGGAGCTGGACTCCTCGGGCAGCGAAACGGATCCCAAGCTCAAACTGCTGATGTAGTAATCTGTATCACCCACAGTGGACTCCTGACTGAATTTTTCTGTGTCCTAGAACAAGGAGACAGGTGGAACCAAGTAGAAACCCTATTCATTTTCTGCAATGTAATAGGCTAGTGGTTGCATCATCTCTACATTACACGGTCTCCCTAGGACAGATGTGATAGTCTCACCTGAATCAAATCATCCTGAGCCAGGCCTAGTTTTAAGGAGACGTTCTTAACGAGATATTCAAGATTTATAAAAGGACTGAAAGAAGTCCTCACATGAAGGTCAAAAAATGAATCGTTTCCATTAGTCTTTCATATAGGATCTGTATTTTAACTACAACATTGGGTAGAAGCTAGAGTGTGGTAGTATTATATTCATATTAGCTCCATAAGCAAACTACCTCTGTCCTCCAAAGTGTTTTCAATGTGATTTTGTACTACAAGAATTTTGGATCTGGGGACTCTTTGGGCGGTTTAGTGATGAGGTGGAACCCAGGGATGTTCAATTGCTGGGACCCGCCCAGAAAGTTAGCATTGGACCTTCCTGCCTCATTTTAAGGACATCCAAGAAGATGTTACAAGAAAGAAGATTTTAGAGGAAAATGATTCATTCTGAGAACCTCCTTGGAGTTCTTTTAAATCAAAGTAATACATTAAACATTAAAATAATAACAGCACTAAAAACTTATAATGAAAATGAAGAGTCTCTTCTCCTTCCCATTGCCCTTCCCATTGGGTAGCCCTTTGAACCTTCCCATTTCTTTGGTATTTATCTCCATGTTTCTGAATATGTGCTAAATGCTGCTATTTCTTAATTCCTCAGTTTTTGAAACTCTCTACTGGATATTGATGTGGTGGGTAGATGTAACCTTGTGCTACCCTCTTCCGCATATCCTATCTCCCTGTGTCTCAGTATAATTAGAGCACAATTCAGGGCTAAATCAGTAAGTAGTTACGTTGTTATGAACATGTAGATATTATGGCTGGCTTTGAGAAAAGAACTATAACAGGACTATGTTATTTGTGCACTTTGTTTTAATTCACTTAGTTTTTTAATTCTTTCACACACTTTATTAGATTTGCTATATGTTTGTCGGTATTATTTCCTAAACAACCAGGCATTTGAAATAGCCTATAACTTCATTTCTTCTCTCCCCATCCTCTGATTAAGCCTTGTTCTATCTGCCTACTGCCCCACCTGCCTTCTTGTTTTCCAGCTCCTGTTTCCTATGTTCCGGTCTTTTCTTTCCCTCCTTTGTTCATGGTCATGCCCTTTTATCAGTGGAGCACATTTCTAGTTCCATAAAATAAACAGTGNCAGGCGCCCCAACAGTGCTTTGTAGGTAGCAAAACTCCACAGCCACTGGCTAACTGGGGCACTTCATAGGGTGATGAGACATAGACCAGGCATTGTATCGGCTAGCCACCTCCAGAAGCACTACCTGGAGGCCTTTTCTTTGGGGCTGTCAGGTTTTGGGAGGAATTTAGTTCTCGAATGTCTTGCATGAGAAACTGTGATAGGCAGAACAGTGGCTCCCTAAAATGTCCATGGCCTAATCCCCAGATCCTGTGAATGTTACTTTACAGGGCAACAGAGACTGGGCAGAGGCCATTGAGTGAAGGATTTTGAGACAAGAAGATTACCTTGGATTACCTGGGTAGGCCCAATATAATCAGAAGGGTCCTCATAAAATAGAGGCAAGAGGGTCAGAGTCAGAGATTGGAAGATGCTACGCTACCAGCTTTGAAGATGGAGGAAGGCGCCACATGCTAAGGAATTCAAATGGCTTCCAGAAACTGGCAAAGGCAAGGGGATGGTTTCTTTCCCAGAGCCTCCAGAAGGAACAGAGTCTTGCCTGTACCTGTATCTTAACACAGTAAGACCACTTTGGGGTTTCTGACCTCCAGAAGTATAACATAATAAGTGTATGTTGTTTTAAGACACTAAGTTCATGGCAATTTGTTACAATAGTGATAAAAAACAAACAAACCTAATACAAAGATCTGGCTTCCAGTATTTGGTAAAGATGGTAGGAGGAGAGGGCAGGGATTTCTCCATTTGGTGGAGAGTTTCACTTACCCATCTATTCTGTCTTTCCCCATTACACAATCTCACACAGTGCAGGCTGAACCTAAATTTGGAGCTGTTTCTGTCCAGAGAACCGTCATCTATTTCTTTCCCTTGAATATGGCTGATGAGCCAAGTGCTGTTTGCAGAGACTCTAGCGTCCCCAGCACTGCAGAGGAGACTGTCAGACCCCTTGTTTCAGCCTGGTCCTTGCCCTGGCTCCCAGAGGGCTCAGGCCCTGGGACTTTTGTGGACACAGGAGGAGAAGGCACTTGCTTTCTGCTAGTCCCTCCCCCTTCAGTGGTGCTGGACTTTCTCCTTTCTCTGCTGTGCTAAGCCAGTGTAAACTCCTCCATCGATTTTCTTCATTCTAAACATTTTGAAAGGGCTCACCTTCCAATATCTCCTCTCCTCGTCTTGTTGTCTTTGTGGATTTGCAGTCTTCTTATTGTTTTATAGTTATTTCCATGTTTTTTTTTTTTCCAGAAGGGAGATGAGATCAACCTACCTTGTTGACTCAGATGCCCTCTGGGGTTCCAGTATATCTAACGCAGAGGGGACCATCCTGTCCCCTCCTCCACATCCTTGTGTGGGTCCCTGCAGGAATAGCTGCCCTCTTAGAAACAGAGCATGCCTCACCCTCTGTTGTATGCCTCACTCTGTCCTTCCTGTGGCCTGAGGGGTCAGTGCCCTGGTGTGGGTTTCCCCAGAAGCAAACTGAGCTCAGTTTATTTGGGGAGTGATGCGAGGAAATTCTGCAAGAGGAGTAGGGAAGTGAGCCAAGGAAGGGAACAACACCAATGTAGAGTGTCCCACTCAGTCCTACTGAGATCCCCAAGAGACTCTGGGGAACACACCTCAGACCTGACCCCCTAAGAGGCAAAGAAACTGCGGTGATGATTCTCCAACTGCCTTTAGTCATTGTCTGATGCCTGCTCCCCAAAGATTCTGACCTGCCTGCATGCACAGTGCTGGAAAAAGACCAAGGCACCTGAAGTCCTCACCCTTGGGTGCTGAGGAATGAGTAGGGCCAGAAGGATATGGGTGGGATCCCATGGCATATGCTAAAGTGAGATTCAGAAAATGGACCTGTGCCTGCCTGGTGCACTCTCTTTCTAATAGCACATCCTGCTCCTGACCTGCTTTCTTCTGTCTTGTACACTTTGCCCAGGAGGGCAGACCCTGTTCCAAGGGTGAAGTCTGTCTCCAGCCAGCTATGTACACTGAATTCAGTAGGGGGAAATAGGAAATCCACTTGTTACAGGTCCAAGCTTTGTTCTCCAGTTCAGCTTTAGCCATTATAAAAGGTACTTTTATCCCCAGCTGACTTTGGTGTAGATTTCCTAATTGCACAGAATCTGGAGAAGAAAGGGGTATCAAAAGCTGGCAGTCTCTCAGAATGCCCATGTCTGAGATTAGTGTTAATGTGTCCCAGGACTTCCATGGAGATGACTTGACTTCCCGTTTCCCTCTTCAAGGGCTTTCCAGATTTCTCAGGTTGACTCATGAGCCCATAAGGCATGCCGGGGAATCCACTGAAAGCTCAGAACTACGCTCAGCACCAGAAAATGAAAGTGTCTGAGGGGCGCCTGGGTGGCTCAGTCGGTTAAGTGTCCGACATCAGCTCAGGTCATGATCTCACGGGTCGTGGGTTCGAGCCCCGCGCCGGGCTCTGTGCTGACAGCTAGATCAGAGCCTGGAGCCTGTTTCAGATTTTGTATCTCCCACTCTCTCTGACCCTCCCCTGCTCATGCTGTCTCTCTCTCTATCAAAAATAAATAAAACATTAAAAAAAAAAGAAAGTGTCTGATTATGGCACTCTCCCACTTAAAACTCTCAAAGCCTTCCTCTGCTCCTTAGGAAAAACTCAAAATCCTGAGCAGGGTCCACAGAGCCCTGCTAAACTACGTGAACCCTTAGGTTTCTAGCAGGAAACAAAGGGCTCACTCCATGGAGCAGACACAGGAGGTTTAACAAAGGACCATGGGTGAAGGTGTAGGCAGGGTGAAGGGAAACCAACAAAGGATGAGGAAGTGCCTCAGGGACGGCAGCTGGCAGAAGATGCTAGCATCGTTTGGCCCAATTCTGTAACAGGAGAGAGCAGTTCCTGGAACCTGACAATAATATATATATATATATATATATATATATATATATATATATATATATATATATATACATATATATATATGAATGATACAAAATACATACAGGTGTGTGGATGAGCATGTATGTGGGCAGATGACACATGTAGAGAAGACTCTTACAAATGTGTTGCTCCTCCAGAATGCTTTCTTGTGGGACAAAGGGAAGAAGAGGAAAAACTGTATTTACTGAAATCATTGTCAATAATTAATGTAGAGAGTATAACTTCTAGGACCAAACTGTACATGGGATAAAGAATAAAGGATTCATCACTATGGAGGAAGGCCTGATTGAGGGAGGCTTTGTGGAGCAGGTGCTAAAGGTGGCAGACATGAACTAGTAGAGAGAGGCAGGGAGACCTGAAGGAGGAACGGGCACACCAACACTCAGTAGAGAGCAATGAGCCTTGCAGGGAGCCAAGCAGCAAGCACGCAAGGCCCTGGGCAAGCCCTACCTCCACTTCACTAGCATTTCTGCTTTGGACTGTTGATAAACGCTCCTCAACTGGGGTTTCTTCCATGATTTTCCCCTGCAGATGACAAAGGCAAGACATTTAATCAACACCTGCAATGGTTCAGTGCCCAAGATCTAGGACCAGCTGTCTGGGTTCAGATCCTGGCTCCACGGCTTACTAGCTTGGAAAGTCATGGAGCCTCCGATACCTCATCTGTAAAAAGGGGCTAAGAGCAGCACCTACCTCACAAGGTTGTTAGGAGGATAAAATAAGAACAGATAGACAGACAGGTGCCAGCACAGTGCTGGCTCCTCTGAATTCCCTATAGATGTTAGTTATTATTTCATTATTCTTATTCTTCAGTGTATCTTGAAAGCTGCACTTTTTCCCCTCAACTGCTTTACTGACAGTACCTTGAAAAGTTGTAACCTATACATGCAACCATAAAAATGTCACAATAAAAATAATGAAGAGCACCCCCAAAAGCTTCCGTGTTTCTAGAAGCCCCTCCCTCCCACCCTGTGCTACCCAACCAACCACTGGCAAACAATGATCTGCTTTTTGTCACTATGGATTATAGGCTGAGTCTATTTCTGGATCTTCTATTCTGTTCCATTAATCTATTTGTTATCCTTGGCATCGTCATCACACTGGCTTAACTACAAGAACTATATAGAAAATCTTGAAATCAGTAGTATACATCCAACAACTGTTCTTTTCCAAAGTTGTTTTGGCTATTCTAGATCCTTTCCATTTATCAAATTTTCAATTTCTATAAAATGTTTTCCTAAAATTTTGACTGGGAATGCATGGATCATTGGGGAAGAATTGACATCTTGATAATCCCAAGTCTTCAAAACCAGGAAAGTGGAATCTCTCTCCATTTATTTAGGTCTTCTTTCTCTCAGAAATGTTTTTGCAGTTTTCAGTGTACAGGTCTTGAACATCTCTTGTCAGATTTATCTCTTAGTATTTTGTATATTTGTATTATTCATAAATGGTATTTATTTCAATTTCTGATAGTCATTTACTATTATAAACAAATAAAATTGAACTCTGCAATTAATTTTGTATGCAACTTGCTAAATTATTTACTAGTTCTAATAGCTGTTTTGTAGATTCTAGATGATTATGTTATCTGCAAATAAAGAACAGTTTTAATTCTTCCTTTCCAATTTGGATGCATTTTATTTCTGTTATCTTTTTTCACTGGCTTGAACTTCCAGCATAATTTTGAATAGAAGTGGTGAGAGCAGATGTTCTTACATTGTTCCTGACCAGAGTGGAAAAGCATTTGGTCTTCTATTAAGTGTGATGTTAGCTACAGGTTTTTCAAAAATAACATCTAGGGAATTAAAGAAATTCTTTCTGATTCCACTTTTTCTGAGATTTTCAATGTCTAATTTTCAAATGCCTTCCCTGCATTTTTAAGAGAATCATGTTGGTTATCATTTTTAGCTTATTAATATGGTGGATTACATTGACTTGATTTTTTTGTGTTAAAACAGCCTTGCATTCCCAGAATAAAGCCTACTTGGTCATGATATACTATCCTTTTTATATATTGATTCAAATCACTAAAATTTTTATTAGGATTTTTCCATTGATGTTCATTAGAGCTATTAATCTGGAGTTTTATCTTCTTATAATCTCTTCTATTGTCAGAAAACATACTTTATATGACTTAAATCCTTTTAAATTTATTGAGATTTATTTTTGTGGTACAGAATACAGTCTACCTTTTTAAATGTTCCATGTGTACATGAAAAGAATGTGTATTCTGCTGTTTTGGGGATAGAGTGTTCTTAAGTGTCAATTAGGTCAAATTTGTTAATTGTCTTCTTAGGATCTATATTCTTATTGATTTTCTATTTGTTCTATCAATTACTAAGGGAAGGATTTGCAGTTCTATCAATTGTTGCTTCATGTGTTCTGAAATTCTATTAGATGCATAAATATTTAGGATTGTTATGTTCTCTTGACCTTTGTTATTTCTGGTAATAGTCCCTGTTCTGAAATCCACTTTGTCTGAAATGAATAAAGTTACTCCAGCTGTCTTTTGATTAGTGTTAGCATGCTGTATCTTTTTGTATCTTTTAGATTTGAACCTATTTGTATCTTTATATTGAACCTATTGTATCTTTGTATTTGTAGTTTGTATTTTTGTAGTCTGCATATAACTGAGTCTTTTTCATCTAATCTATTTCTGCCTTATATGATCTTTAGGATAGTCAATGTATATTACATTTAATGTAGCTATCAATATGGTTAGGTTTAAGACTGCCATCTTGCTATTTGTTTTCTATTTGTCCTTTTTCTGTATTTTTGCCTTCTTTTGCATTAGTTGTATATATCTTTTTAAGGATTTTATTTTAAGAACTCTCTACACTCAACATGGGGCTCAAACTCACAACCCTGCAATCAAGAGTTACATGCACCACTGACTGGGCCAGCCAGGTGCCCCAGTAGTATATTTTCATGATTCCATTTTCTCTCTTCAGTAGGCTTATTAAATATAACCCTCTGAATATGATTTGTAACTTCAAATCTTTTTTAGTTTATGGTATACATCTTTAACTTATCACATCTACCTTCAGGAGATATTATACCACTTCAGGTATGGTAGAAGAGCCTTCAAATAGTATATTTACATTTCTCCCCTCATGGTCTTTGTATTAGTATTGCAATACATTTCATTTTTTACATTTTCTATATAAGCCCCTCACTATGTTGTTTTTATTTTATGTAAATAATCAATTATCTTTTAAAGAGATAGAAATAAGACGAACAAAATCTTAACGTTTACCCACCAGTTACCATTTCCAGGGCTAGCCATCCAGAGTTCCATCTGGTATCATTTTTCTTCTGTCTGAGGACTTTGACATATCTTGTAGTATTCATCTGATGGTAATGAGCTCATCCACTTTTTGTGTGTAGATGAAAATCTTTATTTTACCTTTATTTTTGAAAGATACTCATAGGTGTATAATTCTAGGTTGACAGTTTATTTTCTCCCAGTTATTTAAAGATGTGATACATGGCCTTTCTTCCTGCTTGCATAGTTTCCAGTAAGAAATTTGCTGCAATCATTATCTTGGTTTCTCATTTCCCAACTTGCCTCTCCCACCCCATTCAGCTTGCTTTGAAGATTTTCTCTTTATCACTGGTTTTCCACGATTTGATTATGATGGGTTTTGGTCTGGTCCACTTAGTGTTTCTTGTGCTTGCTGTTTACTGAGTTTGAGTCTGTGGGTTTACTGTTTTCATATAATCTACAATGTCTTTAGTCCTATTTCTCCAAATATTTTTTCTGTTCCAGTTGCACACATATTAGCTACTTCTTAACCCACAGCTCACTGATACAATGATCTTTTTTAATTTTTAATTCTCATTTCTATCTCAAGTTTACTAATCTTTTTTCTGCAATGTTTAATCTATGCATAATCCAGTGTATTTTTCATCTCATGAATGAATTATAGTTTTTACGTCGAGAGGTTTTATTTCGGGTGTTTTTATAACTTCTATGTCTCTCAATGACCTTTGAAACTTAGTTAGAATAGCTATTTTAATGTTCTTCTCCACTAATTCTAACACCTGCTTCAGATCTGCGTTGATTTCAATTGGATGAGTTATCTCCACCTTACACATCATATATTCCCAGCTTTTTGAGTGTCTGGTAATTGTTTTATTGGATTCCAAATATTGTCACTTAAACTGGGTGTTAGATAATTTTGTACTCCTATACCTATTCTTGAGCTTTGTTCTGGGACTCAGTCTCTTGGGAGCAGTTTGATGCTTTCAGTTCTTGACCTAAAGATAGGTTAGACATGAATGGAGCAGTACTCTCTCTAGAACTAATTATTTTCTACTACTGATGCAAGCAAGACTCTTCTATGTGCTCTCCCAGTGCCTTGTGGGTCATAAGGTTCTCCAGTCTGGCTGATGGGAATAGGCCCTAGTTCCAGCTTTGGATGAGCACTGGCACTGTGAACTCTACTCCTCTGTGGAGGTTCTATCCTCAGTCCAACCTTCACTATTTCCTTTTATGTCTTGCTGATCAGTCCTCAACTGAATACACAGGGGTGACCCTCTGCTGGTGTCTAACATCTCTGTGCAGCTCTCTCCTCTCTCGTACTCCATCCTGAAAACCTTAGTGGCTTTAGTCTCCATGGGTTTACAGATCTGCCTCCTCAACTCAGGGAGTCCATTGGGTTCCCACTGGGTCTTCCTGCCCTGTTCCGTGGCCTCAAACTTTTCCAAGGCAGGAGGTAGGGGCAATTAGAGGGCTTACCTGGCTTGTTTTCCATCTCTTGGTCATCACTCTCCTTGGTTACCTGATAAGCAGTGTCTTAAAAACTGTTATTTCATACATTTTGGCCACTTTTTGGTTGTTTCGACAGGAGAATAAATCTAGTCTCTGTTACTCCATTTTTGCCAAAATTAGAAGTCCTTTGTACTAAGTTTCTTCTTTTTAATTATTAGTTCCATTCATCAGCTTCATTTCCCTTCATGGACTTAATCCATGTCATACAACCTTCTTTAAAAGGTTTAGGTGTCCCTCATTTCCCTCCTCTGGGATGCTTCCCATCCTCCTTTCCACATAATGAATTAGGGCTTTCCTCTCCCCCCACTGAATACCCTCAGACATAGCAGAGTGCCTGGCCATTGTGTATGCCTAACCTCCATTCAGAAAATAAATCAGCACTTGAAATAAAGCAGCCAACCAGCTACAGGTTGAGTCCTGGGGCATAAGAATGCATTTTCCATAGAGAAAACATAGAAATCTGGGAGGACAATCCAGGTGGCCTAATACTAAGATAAAAGTCCTCCCTCCATCTTCCTGTTCCCAAGATTTTCTTTGCATGAGTTGATGGGCAAGGGGAAACACTGTTTTGCTCAAGGTTGAAAAGGAGAAATAAAAGAGAGTTGGAAGCTGCAGTCCAGAAACAATGGCTTTGAACCTGTCTGCTCTGCCCCCTGCCCTTATCCTGGGCTCGGGGAAGGGTTCTGGGTCTGGCTGGACAGAGAAGTCAGGCAGACCAGAAGCTGAAGGAGCGTGCAGAGAAACACACCTTGGGATTCTGGCCAGACACAGTGCTGATGTAGGACCAGGGCAGCAACATCAGCCTAAAAGAGAGCCCATTTTCCTCTCCACTCACTAGGTGAGGCCTTGTTCCTGAGGACAGGGGAGACATGCTCTGAGGCCCTGCATGAGTATGTGAGGACCCAGAGCCCAGTGTATTTGGGCATTTATATTACTGTGGTCAGAAGTTGGCAGTACCGGAACAATGGGTGGATCCATTGGCTTGGCTGCCATTTCCTATGTAATCTATTACGTGGCTGACTGTGGCCTCCTTTGGTGTGAGTTTCACTCCTTTAGGTTAGGGCGGCAGGAGCACAAGCAGAGCTCTGGCAGCAGGGGCGCGCAGGTCACCCTGGCAGCAGGAGGTGCAGGTGGAGGTGGGGCTCCTGCTGAGGCCAGACGAAGGCAAGTGGAGCCAGTGGCTCTCCAGAAGCTGTGTTGGGCATCTCTATAGCTTCCAAAGCCCAATCAGGCAGGAAAGAAAACAGGGCCTCATCTGACTATGTGGGCAGTGTCTAAGTCCCTTCAGTATGTCTGGATTTTCTACCTGGCTTTAAATGAGCAGCTTTATCTGCCTTGGCTTCCTGAAATTAGGAGATGAGTGAGAAGGGAGGACGAGCAGGGATGAAACTCCATTCTGCCCCGTATTCTTGAAGCCAGTGGTGAGGCTCTGCTTTGTCCGTTATAAACAGGCACCCAGCGTTTCCTCCGGCCTGCTGTCTCCTCAGTCTTAGTGACAGTGAGGCCTTTTCCACATCAGATCACAACTTCTTGGTGATGAGCCTAGGTCTAAGAACGCCCCTGACCCCACAACACGGACAGCTCGTAGGCCTATCCCGGGGCCCCAGGCATGGGTGAATGACCTCCGTTACCTGAGTGCTTTCCATAGCCTCTGGAATGACATGCTTCTGTTGCTCCTTCACCATTTTCAGGAAACTGTGGCTGCTACTACTGAGCTCAGCATCTTTGAGAGAAAGTGGCAGGAGGACAGAGAATAGATGATAAACATCTGCACAGCCATGGGGCATTGGAGACAGCATGGTAATTAATGTGTTTCTAAACTGCAGCACATCTGAAAAACTGTAGTGCAGACAGCAGTACCACAAGGTGGGAAGCACAGCACCACCCCCCAATTCTGACCTCGGGTGCCCGTATGGGTGTGATGGGGATAAAGTGATACCTGCCGGTATAGGAGCTGTGGGAACAAAGTGATCGCAGCAACAATAGGCCTGGCCTTGCCCACACCCTCGGGGTTCCTGAACCATTGGCCTCTTCAAAGGAGATCCCTTTCAAGTTTACAAACAACCGATTAGCAACTTTCTGGGCAGCAGGCTTTGAAATGATTTGGAAACATGGGTGCTGAAGATTAGCATAAGGGCTGCTTTCCCTTTGTTTGAAAATAGTATAGCATGCAGTCGGACCGTGGTCACTATTTTCACTTCTCTACTTTCCAAGCAAGAAAGTACTGTTTCAACTGTTCTGGAAAGTCAATAATCAGAGTAGTGTATATGTATTTAACCTTCACTAAAATTTACAATAGGAAAAAAAACTTTCCCATTTTGCCTACAAAGCTCTTTTTTCCTTTCCTCCTTCACTTCCTCCTCCTTCTGCATTCTTGTCTTTCTTCTTGCTCATCTTTCTTCTCATCCTTCTAATTTCTCTTCAGGTCTTCCTGCCCCTCTGTCTTTCTTTCTTTTTTTAATTTTTTAATGTTTTATTTATTTCTGAGAGAGAGAGAGAGACAGCATGAGCAGGGGAGGGTCAGAGAGAGAGGGAGACACAGAATCTGAAACAGGCTCCAGGCTCTGAGGTAGCTGTCAGCACAGAGCCTAACGTGGAGCTCGAACCCACGAACCGTGAGATCATGACCTGAGCCTGTGAGATCATGACCTGAGCCGAAGTCAGACGCTTAACCGACTGAGCCACCCCCAGGTACCCCTCTGCCTTTCTTTACCACTTTGTTGATC
>NW_027551566.1:2425596-2433457 GCF_008692635.1 Crocuta crocuta
TTACTGTTTGCCTTGTATCTGCTCTGCTGGAGACTCTCAACTCTGACATCTATTCATCTATTCACAGCTGCTCTTGAAGGTTGTGCCTAAGGGCTGCCCCTCCACACTGCCAGCATGGGCCTGCCCGTCCATTTTCTTGCTTCTAATGGTCACATCAGACCCCATGGGACCAGAGGTAGCCTATCCTCTCTGCTCCCTCCTCTCCCACTCTGCTCTTCCAGTGCCAGCTAGGGCAGTGGCCCCTGCAGATACCTCTCAAACCCCAATTCCCAGATCACTCACACCTTATACTTACTTCTGGCAAAGACGTAGCTGATTAAAACAGAATGAAATTCTAAGAGAAAAGTTAGATGCCCAGGAAAGTGTAAAGGGCATAGATGAAGAGGTACATAATGTTGAAGAGAATCACATCCCAGCATAAGGGGCAGATCTTTTGGCATGAACAGAAAATCTGGAAAGAGAAGCAAAGGACCTAGAATCTCTCTTCTGAAGAAACATGCTGTGGGGAATGTATAATGTCTCTAATTCCTGAATATGTCCTATTCCCTGAAAAGATTTTCAGAAAGTCTATATATACAGCACTCTCACGATGACAAGAGTCATGTGCTTTTTATGTTAATTTACTTTGTAGTTGAGATATAATGTGCATATGGTAAAAATGCATGAACTTCTACACATACCTACTCCCATGTAACAATCACTCAAATAAATACCTAAAGCATTCCCAGCACCCAGAAGTTTCCCTGACCTACCTGTCCAGCCAATATACCACCTAAAGGCAGATGCTCTTCTGTATTATACCATTGATCTGTTTTGTTCAGCAGTAAACTTCTTGAATTAAATATATATGTATATATCAATAACCCCCATTCTTAAGTTCTACTTTATTTTTTAAAAACAAGTTTTTCTTATTTTGTTTTAAATTTGAAGAACTACCCCCCAAAAGAAAAGAACATCCTAGGTCTTCACTGTGCCTATATTTCTTTTATAATTAGGACAACATTACTAAAAAGTAAGAAATGTTAAAGAATGAATTAGATTTGCAATGAGCTGATAAACCCAGTGACTTCAGTGTTTGACAGTTTAATGTTCATGAGACAATTACCAACTACAACAGCTAATTGTCTTAGCTAAACTGTCGTGGGGTACTGAAACTTATTAGCAAGCAGCTGTCATGCTGTCCCCAGAGGAGGCTGCATTTCAGAACTGGGTGAGGTGAGGCTATATCTCTTTCTTGTGTCTCCAGGGTTTTGAGAGGTTTAATTAGTTAATGTTCATTATGTGTCCTGAGATCCTCAAATGTGAGGTACTATCCCAGGGAAAGTCAAGGCACTGACTGGTATTATATAACACACAACTAACAACATCACTGAGGCTGCAAATTTAATCATTACTTTATTGCTTACACTACCTACGCAGCTTGGAAGTTACAAACTAGTGGGAGTAGAGGCACCATTTGCTATATTCCTGTTCTTGAGATTGCTAAAATGGGATGGGTTTACCATGGAGCTAATAAAGCTGGAGGTTCAGGCCTCCCCTCCCAGCACAGGCCCCTCCCCACCCCCCCTCCAGGGCACAGCATCTACTATGGCATTCAGAATTTTACATTTGTTCTCTCTCTCTTTTTTTTAATGTTTTATTTATTTCTAGGAGAGAGAGAGACAGCGTGAGCAGGGGAGGGTCAGAGAGAGAGGGAGTCACAGAATGAAACAGGCTCCAGGCTCTGAGCTGGCAGTCAGCACAGAGCCCAACGCGGGGCTCGAACCCACGAATCGCGAGATCATGACCTAAGCGAAAGTCGTACGCTTAACCGACTAAGCCACCCAGGCGCCCCTTTACATTTGTTTTCTTGAAGAGGGCTCTCAAATTGTATAGACTCTAGGTTCCACAAGACCTGGGTCTGCCCTGCTCTTTATCCAATAGAGATAGTTCATGTGGAAAGCTAACTAGTACATTTTGATGGTTGTAGGAATAAATAATAGTAAAAAATCTGGTAGCTTTTAACATTGTTTAAAAATATAGATCAAAACTCCCAAGAAAAATTTTTTAGTGAAATGAAATAAGTGGACTAAAGGAGTAAATGTGAAAAATAAGAGTAAATAAAGAGGAATAGTTTTTAAGAAATTTTAAGCAGTAAGAACAAAAAGCAGGCCAAATTTCCTAATGACTGTTAAGACATGTTATAAAGCCATAGTTACTGAAATCATGGGCTATTCAAGTAGGAATAGAACCAAATCGAATTCAAAAAAAAACCAGACAATTATAAAATGTTGATATATGTTAAAAGTGACATTTCAAATTGGTGGAGAAAGAATAAACTATACAATAGTGCTGGCTCACCATATGGGAATAATTAATTTGGGCACCTATTTCATATTATACATAAAAATCACTTGCAATATTTTAACAGGCTTATTATTTTTTTTTTTTTGAGAGAGAGAGAGATAGGGAGAGTGAGAGAGAGCGCACATGCAAAAGTGGGGGAGAGGCTAAGGAATGGGGGACAGAGGATATGAAGTGGGCTCTGTGCTGACAGCACAGTGGGGTTCAAACTCATGAACTGTGAGATCATGACTAAGCCAAAGTCAGATGCTCAACTGATTGAGCCACCCAGCTACTCCCTTAATTTTTTTTTTTAATATGCTGAAGTAATAGGAGAATAATATGTGATCTCAGGGATGGAGAAATTCCTCCTTAAAAATTCTTCTGCAAAAGAAGTCTTAAAATGCAAAATATTATTTATTTATTTATTTGTGTGTGTGTGTGTGTGTGTGTGTGTGTGTATGAGGCATTTTTCTTTTAAGTTTTTATTTTAATTCCAGTTAGCTAACATACATACTTGACCACATCAAAATCTAAAAGGTCTGTCAAAAGTAGCTAAAAACAAGTTTTTTAAGAAGTAGATATATAGAGGGGTACCTCGGTGGCTCAGTCGATTAAGCATTCAATTCTTGATTCCGCTCAGATCATGATCTCACAGTCATGAAATCAAGCCATGCATTGGGCTCTGCACTGGGCATGGAGCCTGCTTAAGATTCTCTCTCACTTTCCCTCCCTCGCTTGCACATACACATACGCATGCTCGCTCTCTCTCCCCTTTTCCCTAAAAAAGTAGATACACAGAGAAAATATTTGCAACTCATATCATAGACTAACTGAACTAAATAAAGGAGAAACAACCCATTAGGAAAGGCAATGAAGGTCCAGGAAATATAAATGACCAATAAACACACAAAAGTGTTCATTGTCAATATTTTTCAGAAAAATAAAACTAAAACAATGATCTCTCCCTTCATACCTATCATATTGTCAAAAGTTTAAAATGCTGACACTTAGTATGAACAACTCTGAAAAGGTCTGGAGGACGACCACTGGTTTGGCCATGTTTGGTGGCCATGCAAGTCTTTCCAAGCCCAGCAAGAAGAACTCCAGGAACAGAGCCTGTGGAAACTTGCAAGGGGTCCAAGGAGACATGCGCTGGGATGTTCACTGCAGCACCCTTTGCAATAACAAAAGAGCAGAAACAACTTAAGTGTCCATCAAAGGGCAAACGTGGCACATTCCATGCAGTAGGTGGAATACTACCCAGAAGGTAAAAGGAGTGTCCAATACCTATGTGTACCAACATTAGTAGATCTCAAAGAATGAAGAAGCAAATATCAAAACATCACATACCCCAAAGACACCATTTATATATATAAAAAAATGACTACAAAATGGTAGTGTTTCTTCTATGAATAAATGGACTTCATATAAAAGTATAAAAGAGTGGGTGCCTGGGTGGCTCAGTCGGTTAAGTGTCCGATTCTGGATTTTGACTCACATCATGATCTCATGGTTTGTGGGAATGAGCCCTGCATTGGGCTCAGCACTGACAGCACAGAGCTTGTTTGGGATTCTCTCTCTTTCACCCTCTCTCTGCCTCTCCCCTGTTCATAAGCTCTGTCTCTCTCAAAATAAGTAAACATTTTTTTAAAAAGTATAAAGAAGAGGTCTGGGTGGAGACAACACTAAACTTATTATAATGGCATTTCTTGGAATAAAAGGAAGAAACAGACTTGGAGGTGGTTCAATAGGAACTCAACTTCAACTGCATTGTTGTAATTTTTAAAGGAGAATAGTTTCATGTGTTACTAATACAATTAAGATTTTTTAAAATGTACAATCAAATTATTAAATGTCCAAAACAGTACAACATAGCCATTTTTATTTATTATTGTAATATTACAAATGATTTCAAAAAAGCCTGCCACATGAATTTAAATTACTTAATTTTAAGAAGGGGAAAGGTTAGAGGTTCAAGGTAAATCATTCAACTAAACTTCAATCAGTTGCAAACACTTAGGGATTCTCAGAAGTAAATAATGAATAAGACGTAGGCCCTCTTATTCTCTGAGGCTCACAAGTGATTACACACACACACTCACAAGTGATCGTACACACACACACACACACACACACACACCTATCTAACAGAGTGAAAGTCACTAAAGAAGGCATATGAGTAAAGCACACTGAGTGTTCATTTATTTATTCATTCATTCATTTAAAAATTTGTATTTCACACCTACCATCTGTTAGACATTAACATTCTAGGAGTTTCCGTAATGAACAAGACTAACTTGAGCTGCCAAAGCAAGTTAGTTAGTGAATGAGAAAACATTAAGTTATGATAGATGACATGTAGAAAATGAGACCCCAGGTGCAGCTTTAGATTGAGTGGTGGCAGAAGTACTTCCGAACATTTAAGCTGAGACCCAAAGTCTAAGAAGTAGGCTTGAGGCAATAAAAGAGAATGGAAACAATGAGTAGATAGCTCTTTCTGGGGAGTTTTGCTGCAGACAGAAGACTTCCTTATTTCTTGACAAGTTTTCCTTCCTTGATTTGCCTCTGATCCTGTGATCTTCTCTGTAATTATGTTACTTTCCTGAGGCTGTTGTAACAAATTACCAGTCACCTGGTAGCTTAATGACAGAAATATATTCTCTCTGGTTCTGGAAGCCAGAGTCCAAAATTGGTAACCATGGACAGAAATCAAGGTGTCAGCAGGGACACACTCCCACCAGAGGTTCTAGGGGAGGCTGTTTCTGCCTCTTCCAACTTGTAGTTGCTGCCAGTGTCCCTTGCTATGGGTCTCTGTGGTCACAAAGCCTCCTCCTGTCTGTGTTATTTCCCTCTGTGTCTTTCTCTCATAAGGACACTGTGATGGCAGGTCAGGACTCTCCGATAATCTAGGATAATCTTCTCATCTAAAGATCCTTAATCAGACCCACAAATACACTTTTCCCAAAACTAAAGTAATATTTCCAGGTTCTGGGGACTATAATGTGAACATCTCTGGGGAGGTAATGTTTCAGTGTACCTCAATGGGTACCTGTTGCTGAAGGAGTGCTGTGACCATCCAAAGGCTTACTAGGAAGGTCAAACTCTATCCAAATCAAAAATCACAGTATCTCTATCAAATAATTAATCCATTCTTACTATTCCCATCTTGCAAAGTGGCTGCACCATCTACCTAGTTTCTGCAGTCATCCTTGATTTTTCCCTTTTCCATAACCCTCCCTCTCCATATGTAGTAAAACATCAAATTCCAGCAATTCTCCAAAATATGTACCAGGCTTCATCCATAATCACTGTCCTGGTTCAGTCCCTCCTTATCTCTTTCCTGGACACTCTAGTGACCCTTGGAAAGTCTTCTTGTGAACCAGAAGTTGACCACGGATCTCTTTCTAGCTGAAAATTCCTAATGGATCACCATCAAGTATATTGTGAATAGATACAATCTAATCTCTTTTGCAAGGCATGTAAGGCCTTGACTGCCTCACCCCAATCTCCTGTCCTGCTGCATCTCCTGTCACTACCTCACTTCATGCTCTAGCAACACTGAAATTGTACTTTCCCCTAATAAGCCATGATTTCTAATACCTCCTTATTTTGTACATTTTGTTCCCTCTGCTAGGAAAATCTTTCTGGTTATTCGCCTAGAAAGCTCCAATTAGTTTTTGAAGTTTTGACTCAAAAGCTTTTTGTGTGTGTGAATTCTATGCTGATGCTCTCAAGATGACTTAGCTGTAATTCTGCAATGGTCCCACCACAATTTTCTAGCCTTCAAAACACTTCATTAGTTGTAAATTAATTTGTACTGCATACTTATCCTGCCATTAGACAGTACTAGACTCACCATGTACTAGACTATAGATTAGGCTTCTAATGTCTCGTATATGGGAAGTACTCAGTGTTTACTGAATGCCTGAATGAAAAGCAAGAGGCTGATGATAAAGTTCACAATGATACAAAGAAAAACACTAGGCAGGCTGCATTAAAGGAAGAGAAAGGGCTTTTTTTCTGACTTTTCAAGGAAACTCTTCCCAACTGGACTGCAGTGCAGACTCCACACCATACAGTATGATGAACTTGAGCTTAATGCCCTGGTAATTCCCATATAATTGTCTTGAGATGAGACCATAGGTTTTAGCCTCCTCCAGGCTAAATTGGAGTTTGTGAAATGGGAGAGGAGAAAGGGGTCATGATAAAAATCATTAGCATTATTCTTTTTTATGTGAATAAGGATTGAAATGATGCTGGTTTTTCACTCTCCCTGTATTTAGGCCCTTGCTATGTAATTTCCTTTCTTTCTGATTCTGGGATCAGCCCTGTGATCTGCTTAGATAAAGTAACATATGTTCAAAGCCTAGAACTCAAGAGGCTTTGTGTGTTTCCACTTGGTCTCCTGCACCTTTTGGGTCACCATATGAGCTTGCCCAATCTAGCCTGCTAAAAGGATGAGGGATACACAGAGCAGAGTCAAGGCCAGCCTAGATCAGTCAACAGGGAACCAACCCCAAGACATGTGAGAAGTTGCAGCCAAGATCAGGAGAGCTGCCTAAATAACCACAGTTGTATCAGCAAAACATGCTTATTGTGGTATGCCACTGTGCTTTGGTGGCTGTTTGCTAGCAGCATTATTACAGTAATGGATTATTGGTGCAATCATGAAAGATAATAGAGAGAATCAACCAAATCTTGAAGCTGGTTCTTTGAAAATATTAATTAAATTGACACCTATAAGATTTAGAAAGGAAAAACCACAATAATACTAGTATGAAACATAAAAACATAGGCGACATCTATAAAGATGACAGATATAAATCCATAAGAACATTAAATATAAATGGACTAAATATTCAAATTAAAAGACAACAGATGTCACTCTAGATTAAAAATAACAGTTGGGGTACCCGGGTGGCTCAGTTAGTTGAGAGTCTGACCTTGGCTCAGGTCATGATCTCACAGTGTGTGAGTTCTCTGCATCAGGCTCACTGCTGTCAGCATGGAGCCTGCTTAAGATCCTCTGTCCCCTCCCTCTCTGACCCTCCCCTGTTCATGTTCTCTCTGTCTCAAAAATAAACATTAAAAAAAAAACAACACAAATTATATGCTGCTTATAAAGGGCACATCTAAAATGTAAGGAAATAGGAATAAAAATAAAAGGATGGAAAAAAGATATGGCATGCAAATATGAATCATAGAAAGTATGGCCATATTAAAGTCAGAAAAAGTAGATGTTAGGGGTACCTGAGTGGCTTAGTCAGTTGAGTGTCCTACTCTTTTTTTTTTTAATTCTGTACGTTGCCTTTTAGTTTTGTGGATTGTACAGCTAATTTCTTTTTTTTTTTTAATTTTAAATAGTTTATTGTCAAGTTGGTTTCCATATAACACCCAGTGCTTATCCCCACAAGTGCCCTCCTCCACGCCCATCACTCCCTTCCTGCTCCCCCCACCCCATCTGCCCTTAGTTTGTTCTCAGCATTCAAGAGTCTCTCATGAACTATTTGTAAAAAAAAAAAAAAAAAAAAAAAAC
>NW_027551566.1:2433642-2434993 GCF_008692635.1 Crocuta crocuta
GGGGAAACTGTGGCTCAGTCAGTTAAGCAGCCAACTTCAGCTCAGGTCATGATCTCACAGTTCATGAGTTCGAGCCCCGTGTCAGGCTCTGTACTGACAGCTCAAAGCCTAGAGCCTGCTTCAGATTCTGTGTCTCCCTCTCTCTCTCTGCCCCTCCCCTGCTCATGCTCTCTCTCTCTCTCTCTCTCTCTCTCAAAAATAAACATTAAAAAAATTCATTCTCTTTCTCCTTTTCCCCCTCNAGCGTTTTATCAGTATGTGAAGATAAATGGATAAATGGGGGGGGGGAATGTTTTTAGTGCCTTGACCTTGTGAGCTTTCAAAGACTTAGACGACAACCTTGGTAGCAGAGCTAAGTCCCACAGAGAATGTCTCATATTGATATAACATGAAACCTTAGAACTAAAAGCCTTGCATGGCTTTACCTAGATGTACCTTATTGTTTAGACTTTCTATTAGTGATTTCAGCAATTTAAGAATAAGTCCCAAACATATTAGCCTATAGTCCTAGTGTTATGCGTATCCAACATGGATAGATCTGTGAGGAGGTGAGGTGCTGTTCCTGGCCATACCCTGCAGGATTTCTCTCCTGTGTCCCAAGCTTTGACTGTGGGGGCTGAGCTGGTACTCTTCTGGCTACAGAACCCAAAGACCCTTTCTGACTTTGTGGGCAAAGACCCTCAGCATGTGCATCTCCCTATAGACCAAAACCACTCTTGACCTAGTAATGAGAACCCCAGAGAAAATGGAGACCAGCTTGATCTTGCTCCTAAGTCATTGATGGGCAGCAGAAGTTCTTGAGGAGCTCTAGCTGACAATGTATCACTACATTTTAACAGTATAACTAGCAAAACTGGACAGTCAAGGTTAGCATTAAGCAGGTTAAGAAAGATTGCCAAAACTGAAAAGGAGTCCAAGCTTTAAGGTTGGAAACTAGTAATGTACATATTGGCTGGACCCATTTTTCTTCTGTTCAAAATACCATTATATTTGTGGGCAATTTTCCTCCATTTCAAACTTTGTCACCCTTTCATTCAAAATGTTATTTTTCCCTTCTGTTAGGATTTAACTATCCATTAATCATTTCTGAGATGGAAACTCATACTCCTAAGTAAAACATTTTGGAAGAAGTGAATTAAGCAGAGCGTGGGTTTGTTTCGCTAATTTCTTTTTTTTTTTTAATTTAAAATAGTTTATTGTCAAGTTGGTTTCCATATAACCCCCAGTGCTTATCCCCACAAGTCCCCTCCTCCACGCCCATCACTCCCTTCCTGCTCCCCCCACCCCATCTGCCCTTAGTTTGTTCTCAGCATTCAAGAGTCTCTCATGAACTATTTGTAAAAAAAAAAAA